>NC_091282.1:549199927-549449927 GCF_032444005.1 Ranitomeya imitator | reverse complement strand
CAGCTACGTAGTATACAGCACCGAGCCACGTAGTATATTGCCCAGTCCCGTAGTATATTGACCAGTGACGTAGTATATTGCCCAGCCACGTAGTTTGCCCAGCTACGTAGTATACAGCACCGAGCCACGTAGTATATTGCCCAGTCCCGTAGTATATTGACCAGTGACGTAGTATATTGCCCAGCCACGTAGTTTGCCCAGCTACGTAGTATACAGCACAGAGCCACGTAGTATATTGCACAGCGACGTAGTATATTGCCCAGCGATGTAGTATATTGCCCAGCTACGTAGTATATTAGTAACATAGTAACATAGTTAGTAAGGCCGAAAAAAGACATTTGTCCATCCAGTTCAGCCTATATTCCATCATAATAAATACCCAGATCTACGTCCTTCTACAGAACCTAATAATTGTATGATACAATATTGTTCTGCTCCAGGAAGACATCCAGGCCTCTCTTGAACCCCTCGACTGAGTTCGCCATCACCACCTCCTCAGGCAAGCAATTCCAGGTTCTCACTGCCCTAACAGTAAAGAATCCTCTTCTATGTTGGTGGAAAAACCTTCCCTCCTCCAGACGCAAAGAATGCCCCCTTGTGCCCGTCACCTTCCTTGGTATAAACAGATCCTCAGCGAGATATTTGTATTGTCCCCTTATATACTTATACATGGTTATTAGATCGCCCCTCAGTCGTCTTTTTTCTAGACTAAATAATCCTAATTTCGCTAATCTATCTGGGTATTGTAGTTCTCCCATCCCCTTTATTAATTTTGTTGCCCTCCTTTGTACTCTCTCTAGTTCCATTATATCCTTCCTGAGCACCGGTGCCCAAAACTGGACACAGTACTCCATGTGCGGTCTAACTAGGGATTTGTACAGAGGCAGTATAATGCTCTCATCATGTGTATCCAGACCTCTTTTAATGCACCCCATGATCCTGTTTGCCTTGGCAGCTGCTGCCTGGCACTGGCTGCTCCAGGTAAGTTTATCATTAACTAGGATCCCCAAGTCCTTCTCCCTGTCAGATTTACCCAGTGGTTTCCCGTTCAGTGTGTAATGGTGATATTGATTCCCTCTTCCCATGTGTATAACCTTACATTTATCATTGTTAAACCTCATCTGCCACCTTTCAGCCCAAGTTTCCAACTTATCCAGATCCATCTGTAGCAGAATACTATCTTCTCTTGTATTAACTGCTTTACATAGTTTTGTATCATCTGCAAATATCGATATTTTACTGTGTAAACCTTCTACCAGATCATTAATGAATATGTTGAAGAGAACAGGTCCCAATACTGACCCCTGCGGTACCCCACTGGTCACAGCGACCCAGTTAGAGACTATACCATTTATAACCACCCTCTGCTTTCTATCACTAAGCCAGTTACTAACCCATTTACACACATTTTCCCCCAGACCAAGCATTCTCATTTTGTGTAGCAACCTCTTGTGCGGCACGGTATCAAACGCTTTGGAAAAATCGAGATATACCACGTCCAATGACTCACCGTGGTCCAGTCTATAGCTTACCTCTTCATAAAAACTGATTAGATTGGTTTGACAGGAGCGATTTCTCATAAACCCATGCTGATATGGAGTTAAACAGTTATTCTCATTGAGATAATCCAGAATAACATCCCTCAGAAACCCTTCAAATATTTTACCAACAATAGAGGTTAGACTTACTGGCCTATAATTTCCAGGTTCACTTTTAGAGCCCTTTTTGAATATTGGCACCACATTTGCTATGCGCCAATCCTGCGGAACAGACCCTGTCGCTATAGAGTCCCTAAAAATAAGAAATAATGGTTTATCTATTACATTACTTAGTTCTCTTAGTACTCGTGGGTGTATGCCATCCGGACCCGGAGATTTATCTATTTTAATCTTATTTAGCCGGTTTCGCACCTCTTCTTGGGTTAGATTGGTGACCCTTAATATAGGGTTTTCATTGTTTCTTGGGATTTCACCTAGCATTTCATTTTCCACCGTGAATACCGTGGAGAAGAAGGTGTTTAATATGTTAGCTTTTTCCTCGTCATCTACAACCATTCTTTCCTCACTATTTTTTAAGGGGCCTACATTTTCAGTTTTTATTCTTTTACTATTGATATAATTGAAGAACAGTTTGGGATTAGTTTTACTCTCCTTAGCAATGTGCTTCTCTGTTTCCTTTTTGGCAGCTTTAATTAGTTTTTTAGATAAAGTATTTTTCTCCCTATAGTTTTTTAGAGCTTCAATGGTGCCATCCTGCTTTAGTAGTGCAAATGCTTTCTTTTTACTGTTAATTGCCTGTCTTACTTCTTTGTTTAGCCACATTGGGTTTTTCCTATTTCTAGTCCTTTTATTCCCACAAGGTATAAACCGCTTACACTGCCTATTTAGGATGTTCTTAAACATTTCCCATTTATTATCTGTATTCTCATTTCTGAGGATATTGTCCCAGTCTACCAGATTAAGGGCATCTCTAAGCTGTTCAAACTTTGCCTTCCTAAAGTTCAATGTTTTTGTGACTCCCTGACAAGTCCCCCTAGTGAAAGACAGGTGAAACTGCACAATATTGTGGTCGCTATTTCCTAAATGCCCAACCACCTGCAGATTTGTTATTCTGTCAGGTCTATTAGATAGTATTAGGTCTAAAAGTGCTGCTCCTCTGGTTGGATTCTGCACCAATTGTGAAAGATAATTTTTCTTGGTTATTAGCAGAAACCTGTTGCCTTTATGGGTTTCACAGGTTTCTGTTTCCCAGTTAATATCCGGGTAGTTAAAGTCTCCCATAACCAGGACCTCATTATGGGTTGCAGCTTCATCTATCTGCTTTAGAAGTAGACTTTCCATGCTTTCTGTTATATTTGGGGGTTTGTAACAGACCCCAATGAGAATTTTGTTACCATTTTTCCCTCCATGAATTTCAACCCATATGGACTCGACATCCTCATTCCCTTCGCTAATATCCTCCCTTAAAGTGGACTTTAGACAAGACTTTACATAGAGACAAACCCCTCCTCCTCTCCGATTTTTACGATCCTTTCTAAACAGACTGTAACCCTGTAAGTTAACTGCCCAGTCATAGCTTTCATCTAACCATGTCTCGGTTTTTCCCACTATGTCAAAGTTACCTGTAGATATTTCTGCTTCTAGTTCTTCCATCTTGTTTGTCAGGCTTCTGGCGTTTGCGAGCATGCAGTTTAGAGGATTTTGTTTTGTTCCAATCTCCTCACTGTGGATTGTTTTAGAAATGTTCTTACCTCCCTTCTGAGTATGTTTTCCTGGGTCGTCTTTGTTCGAGTCTAATGTTTTTCTTCCCGTCCCCTCTTCTTCTAGTTTAACGCCCTCCTGATGAGTGTAGCGAGTCTTCTGGCGAATGTGTGTTTCCCAGGTTTGTTGAGGTGTAGTCCGTCTCTGGCGAGGAGTCCATCGTACCAGTAATTCACACCGTGGTCCAGGAATCCGAATCCTTGTTGTCTGCACCATCGTCTTAGCCAGTTGTTTGCATCAAGGATCCTGTTCCATCTCCTGGTGCCATGCCCGTCTACTGGAAGGATAGAAGAAAAAACTACCTGTGCATCCAGTTCCTTTACTTTCTTCCCCAACTCTTCAAAGTCCTTGCAGATTGTCGGTAGGTCCTTCCTTGCCGTGTCATTGGTGCAAACATGTATCAGAAGAAATGGGTGGACGTCCTTGGAGCTGAAGAGCTTTGGTATCCTATCGGTCACATCCTTGATCATCGCACCTGGAAGGCAGCATACTTCTCTTGCAGTTATGTCCGGTCTGCAGATGGCTGCTTCGGTGCCTCTCAGTAGTGAGTCTCCCACCACCACCACTCTTCGTTGCTTCTTGGCTGTACTTTTTGCTGTCACTTGTTGCTGTGTGCCCTTTTCTTTTTTGCTTGCTGGTATTGCTTCATTCTTAGGTGTGCCATCTTCATCCTCTACAAAGATTTGATATCGGTTCTTCAGTTGTGTGGTTGGTGATTTCTCCATGGTCTTCTTGCTTCTTTTGGTCACATGCTTCCACTCATCTGCTTTTGGAGGTTCTCTGACACTTTTTGCACCTTCTGTGACCAGTAGAGATGCTTCTGTTCTGTCTAGAAAGTCTTCATTCTCTTTGATGAGTTTCAAAGTTGCTATTCTTTCTTCCAGACCCCGCACCTTTTCTTCTAAAAGGGCCACTAGTCTACACTTCTGACAGGTGAAATTGGATTCTTCTTCTGGTCGATCTGTGAACATGTAGCACATGCTGCAGCTCACCATGTAGGTTGTCACATCTGCCATGTTGCTCCTAGATCCTGCTGACTTGCTGTGTGTTTTCCTTCTTGTGTAATCTACTCAGCCAAGCTCTCTTGCAATAATGTCCTACAGGCAAAAATTTGGTGATGCTTTCGAAGCAGCTGGTCCCGGCTGTACCCAACGATCTTCTAGCTTAGGGAGACTTCGCTTCTCCCAGAAGGCACCTGGAATATGCAAATTAGCCTCCTGAAGCTTGAATCCCTGGTTTGGTGATGCTTTCGAAGCAGCTGGTCCCGGCTGTACCCAACGATCTTCTAGCTTAGGTATTGCACAGAGCCATGTAGTATATTGACCAGTGACGTAGTATATTGCCCAGCCACGTAGTTTGCCCAGCTACGTAGTATACAGCACAGAGCCACGTAGAATATTGCACAGCGACGTAGTATATTGCCCAGCGATGTAGTATATTGCCCAGCTACGTAGTATATTGCACAGAGCCATGTAGTATATTGCCCAGCCACGTAGTATATTGCCCAGCCACGTATATCACAGGTTAAAAAATAAAAAATAAACATACTCACCTATGAATCCGAGGGCCCATTGTAGTTGTAACATACTCACCTTCGGATTTGGCGCAGGCGATGAGCGCGCGGCTGCTGCCATCTTCTGTACCCAGAATGCATTGCAAAATTACCCAGATGACTTAGCGGTCTCGCAAGACCACGAAGTCTTCTGGGTAATTTCGCAATGCATCACTGGGAACGGAAGATGGCGGTAGGCGCGAGCGGGTCAATGGACAATGGAGGGTGAATATAGCAGGTTTTTTTTTTTATTATTATTTTCAACATTACATTTTTTTACTATTGATGCCGCATAGGCAGCATCAATAGTAAAAGGTTGGGGACACACAGGGTTAATAGCGGCGGTAACTGAGTGCGTTACCCGCGGCAGAACGCGGTTCGTTACTGCCGGCATTAACCCTGTGAGCGGTGAGTGGAGGGGAGTATGCGGGCTTCGGCCACTGACTGCGGGTAGTAAGGAGCGGCCATTTTCTTCCGGACTCTGCCCATCGCTGATTGGTCGTGGCTGTTTTGCCGCGACCAATCAGCGACTTGGATTTCCAGGACAGACAGAGGCCGCGACCAATGAATATCCGTGACAGAGACAGAAAGACGGAAGTGACCCTTAGGCCGGGATCACACATGCGAGAAACACGTCCGAGTCTCGCATGTGAAATCCAAGCTCTGGCGCCGGCACTTGGGAGCGGAGCGTGCGGCTCCATGTGTTCCTATGCAGCCGCACGCTCCGCTCTGGAGTACCGGCGCCAGAGCTTGGATTTCGCATGCGAGACTCGGACGTGTTTCTCGCATGTGTGATCCTGGCCTTATACACATATACATCTACTATATAATTGTCTATGTATATATGTATGTATATGTGTATATGTATGTGTATATATGTATGTATATTCTAATATAATGACAAAACCAGAAAACATCTTGAAGACATGGGAATTTAAACACTAAATAGTGCAAAAAAGACCCAAAGCCACAAGCAAAAGGGCAACCAACTCCACATCTAGATCAGAAGAGGACGACACAGGAGTGTATAGGTTAAAAAGTAATAAATATTTTATTTCAAATACTAAATATTAATACATAATGCATACAAATTTATACAAAAACAATTAACCCCTTCATGACCTTGGGATTTTTCGTTTTTCCGTGTTCGTTTTTCACTCCCCTCCTTCCCAGAGCCATAACTTTTTTATTTTTCTGTCAATTTGGCCATGTGAGGGCTTATTTTTTGCGGGACGAGTTGTACTTTTGGACGACATCATTGGTTTTAGCATGTCGTGTACTAGAAAACGGGAAAAAAATTCCAAGTGCGGTGAAATTGCAACAAAAGTGCAATCCCACACTTGTTTTTTGTTTGGCTTTTTTGCTAGGTTCACTAAATGCTAAAACTGACCTGACATTATAATTCTCCAGGTCAGTACGAGTTCATAGACACCTAACCTGTGTAGGTTATTTTTTACCTAAGTGGTGAAAAAAAATTCCAAACTTTGCTAAAGAAAAAAAAATTGTGCCATTTTCCGATACTCGTAGCTTCTCCATTTTTCATGATCTGGGGTCGGTTGAGGGCTTATTTTTTGCGTGCCGAGATGACGTTTTTATTGATAGCATTTTGGTGCAGATACGTTCTTTTGATCCAGTAACAGATGATAATCCTTGCTATAAGACACACCGAAAAAAATATATATCATGTGATAGTAACAGAATTATATAAAAATATATATATGTTATATATAATATATATCTAAGTGTGTCCGAATAAATGGATAAATTATCGTTCTACGTGGAATGTCAGATGAAACTTTTTTCTTGGCTCACTAGTAGCACTGTTGGCTATTTTTAAACTTGTCTGTTTTTATACCATTTAATAAAGGTTGTTTTTTGTTCATTAAATACGTGTCTTTTTCTATAAGTTTCATCTCACGTTCTTTTGATCGCCCGTTATTGCATTTTAATGCAATGTCGCGGCGACCAAAAAAAACGTAATTCTGGCGTTTCGCATTTTTTTCTCGCTACGCCGTTTAGTGATCAGGTTAATGCTTTTTTTTAATTGATAGATCGGGCGATTCTGAGCGCGGCGATACCAATATGTGTAGATTTGATTTTTTTTTATTCATTTATTTTGATTGGGGCGAAAGGGGGTGATTTAAACTTTTATACTTTTTTTATTTTTTTCACTTTTTTTTTTACTTTTTTTTTTTTTTTACTTTTGCCATGCTTCAATAGCCTCCATGGGAAGCTAGAAGCAGGCACAGCACGATCGGCTCTGCTACATAGCAGCTATCATCAGATCGCTGCCATGTAGCTGAATTGCAGGTGTGCAGTGAGCGCCGACCACAGGGTGGCGCTCACAGCTGCCGGGGATCAGTAACCATAGAGGTCTCAAGGACCTCTATGGTTACTATTCTGAAGCATCGCCGACCTCCGATCATGTGACGGGGGTCGGCGATGCGATCATTTCCGGCCACCCGGCCGGAAGTGGTAGTTAAATGCCGCTGTCTGCGTTTGACAGCGGCATTTAACTAGTTAATAGGTGCGGGCAGATCGCGATTCTGTCCGCGCCTATTACGGGCACATAATTAAGTAAATAAGGCAGCACACTGCAGCGCTAGAACATGCAAACTTGAAATACGAAATTTGAACTGCATTACTGCACTAGAAATGACAAAAGAGAGCGTTTAGCGCATAAAAATGGCCAATTTTATGTGTACCTGGTAGCCCCTTTATGGCATCTCTCTTATACCAGGTCCTAAAGTTGGCGACTCTAGGTTCAGCACCTGTTCACACTTAGTCTATGTTTGGATGTGACGGTCAGGTTTTTGAAATGTATTCTCTAGCCTTCTGATCGTTCACTCCGCCTCCTAGCCACAGGTGTTTTATTACAGCAGGTCCAATACCCCTCCACAGAGAGAGATATAAGGTATAAGAGAGATGCCGTAAAGGGGCTACCAGGTACACATAAAATTGGCCATTTTTATGCGCTAAACGCTCTCATTTTTCATATTTCTAGTGCAGTAATGCAGTTCAAATTTCGTATTTCAAGTTTGCATGTTCTAGTGCTGCAGTGTGCTGCCTTATTTACTTAACTATATACGAGTTGGCGACTCTAGGTTCAGCACCTGTTCACACTTAGTCTATGTTTGGATGTGCCGGTCAGGTTTTTGAACTGTATTACGGGCACATGTCAGCTGTTCAAAACAGCTGACATGTTACGGCTTTGATGCGGGCTCACCGCGGAGCCCTGCATCAAAGCGGGGGATCTGACCTCGGACGTACTATCCCGTCCGAGGTCAGAAAGGGGTTAAAGTGCATTTAGGATAGTTAAAAGAGAGCGGACAGTCCCAGGTGTATAAAGTCAGTTATACCAATACAAATCCTGGCAGTGAGCTGCTAACCCCTTAGTGATAGAGCCAATTTGTTACTTAATGACCGAGCCAATTTTTACAATTCTGACCACTGTCACTATATGAGGTTATAACTCTGGAACGCTTCAACGTATCTTGCTGATTCTGAGATTGTTTTTTCGTGACATATTGTACTTCATGATAGTGGTAACATTTCTTCGATATTACTTGTGATTATTTATGAAAAAAACGGAAATATGGCAAATTTTTAAAATTTTGCAATTTTCAAACTTTGTATTTTTATGCCCTTAAATCAGAGAGATATGTCATGAAAAATAGTTAATAAATAACATTTCCCACATATCTACTTTACATCAGCACAATTTTGGAAACAAAATTTTTTTTGTTAGGGAGTTATAAGGGTTAAAAGTTGACCAGCAATTTCTCATTTTTACAACACCTTTTTTTTTTTTAGGGACCACATCACATTTGAAGTCGTTTTGAGGGGTCTATATGATAGAAAATGACGAAGTGTGACACCATTCTAAAAACTACACCCCTCAAGGTTCTCAAAACCACATTCAAGAAGTTTATTAACCCTTTACGTGCTTCACAGGAACTGAAACAATGTGGAAGGAAAAAATGAACATTTAACTTTTTTTTTGCAAACATTTTAATTCAGAACCATTTTTTTTACTTTCGCAAGTGTAAAAACAGAAATGTAACCATAAATTTTGTTATGCAATTTCTCCTGAATATGCCAATACCCCATGTGTGGGGGTAAACCACTGTTTGGGCGCACCGCAGAACTTGGAAGTGAAGGAGCGCCGTTTTACTTTTTCAATGTAGAATTGTCTGGAATTGAGATCGGACGCCATGTCGTGTTTGGAGAGCCCCTGATGTGCCTAAACAGTGGAAACCCCCCACAAGTGACCCCATTTTGGAAACTAGACCCCCCATGGAACTTATCTAGATGTGTGGTCAGAACTTTGAATGCCCAAGTGCTTCACAGAAGTTTAGAATGCAGAGTCGTGAAAATAAAAAAAACAAATTTTCCACAAAAAAGATTTTTTAGCCCCCAAGTTTTTATTTTCACAAGGGTAACAAGAGAAATCAGACCCCAAAAGTTGTTGTCCAATTTGTCCTGAGTATGCTGGTACCCCATATGTGGGGGTAAACCACTGTTTGGGCGCACGGCAGAGCTCGGAAGGAAGGAGCGCCATTTTGGAATGCAGACTTTGATAGAATGGTCTGCGGGCGTTATGTTGCGTTTGCAGAGCCCCTGATGTACCTAAACAGTAGTAACCTGTTGTGAATTCTGCTCTTGGGCTCCCTCCGGTGGTTGTTGATGGTAATGCAGTTATTCCTGAGCAGCAGTCTTGGACAGGTGTTTCTGCTAATTGCAATTCTGACTGGGGTATTTAGCTGTGCAGGACTCATTAGTCCTTGCCAGTAGTCAATGTTCCTTTGGAAGTATTGGTTCCCTGCCTGGCCTCTCCTGCGTACTGCCAATTCTGCAAAGATAAGTGTTTGCTTCATTTTTTTAGACACACGGCTGTGTGTTTATTTTCTGTGCTGATCTTGTTTCTATTTTGTTCCTGCTAGACCGTGCCTGATGTTTTTCTCAGTCTAGTTGGAGTCGCAGATATACTCTCCACATCTTTAGTTAGGTGGTGGAGTTTTTGTATTTTTCTGCTGTGGATATTTTGTAGTGTTTTATGCTGACCACATAGTATCCTGTACTATCCATTACTATCTAGGTAGAAGTGGCCTCCTTTGCTTATCCCTGTTTTCTGTCTGTGTGTGTCTTTTCCTCTCCTACTCACAGTCATTATTTGTGGGGGGCTACCTATCCTTTGGGGGTCCACTCTGAGGCAAGAGAGTTTTCCTATTTCCATCTTTAGGGATATTTAGTTCTCCGGCTGTGTCGAGGTGTCTAGGTCTGGTTAGGCACACCCCACGGCTACTTCTAGTTGCAGTGATAGGATCAGGGTTTGCGGTCAGTAAAGTTACCACTGCTGCAGCGAAGGTCATTTCATGCTGCTCCAAGGCCACCTGATCATAACAGTAACCCCCCACAAGTGACCCCGTTTTGGAAACTAGACCCCCCAAGGAACTTATCTAGATGTGTGGTGAGAACTTTGAATGCCCAAGTGCTTCACAGAAGTTTAGAATGCAGAGTCATGAAAATAAAAAAATATTTTTTTTTTCCACAAAAAAGATTTTGTAGCCCAAGTTTTTATTTTCACAAGGGAAACAGGAGAAATTGGACCCCAAAAGTTGTCCAATTTATCCCGAGTACGCTGATGCCCCATATGTGGGGGTAACCCACTGTTTGGGCGCACGGCAGAGCTCAGAAGGGAGGGAGCACCATTTGACTTTTTGAGCGCAAAATTGGCTGTCGTGTTTGGAGACCCCCTGATGTACCTAAACAGTGGAAACCCCCCAATTCTATCTCCAACCCTAATCCCAACCCGATCCATAATCCTAATCACTAACCCTAACGATAATCACAACCCTTACCCCAAAACAACCCTAATGTCAACCCTAACCATAACCCTAATCAAAACCCTAAATCCAACACACCCCTAATCCTAATCTCAACCCTAACCTCAAACCTAACCCTAATCCCAATACACCCCTAATCACAACCCTAACCTTAACCCTAATCCCAAACCTAACCCTAATCCCAAGCGTAACCCTAATGCCAACCCTAACCCTAATACCAACCCTAATCCAAACCCTAACCCTAATCCCAACTCTAACCCTAACTTTAGCCCCAACCCTAACCCTAGCCCTAAGGCTACTTTCACACTTGCGTCGTTTGGCATCCGTCGCAATCCGTCGTTTTGGACAAAAAACGGATCCTGCAAATGTGCCCGCAGGATGCGTTTTTTGCCCATAGACTTGTATTGCCGACGGATCGTGACGGATGGCCACACGTCGCGTCCGTCGTGCACTGGATCAGTTGTGTTTTGGCGGACCATCGGCACAAAATACGTTCAATGTAACGTTTTTTTGTACGTCGCGTCCGCCATTTCTGACCGCGCATGCGTGGCCGTAACTCCGCCCCCTCCTCCCCAGGACATAGATTGGGCAGCGAATGCATTGAAAAACTACATCCGCTGCCCACGTTGTGCACAATTTTCACAACGTGCGTCGGTATGTCGGGCCGACGCATTGCGACGGCCCCATTCCGAAGTAAGTGTGAAAGAAGCCTAACCCTAAATTTAGCCCCAACCCTAACCCTAAATTTAGCCCTAACCCTAACCCCAACTGCTCTTCTCCTGCCGGCCGGCAGATGGCGATAGATGGCGGGGGCACTGTGCATGGGTCCGCTATTTTCTTTTGCCAATAAGACGCCGGCAGCCAGGAGGAGCAGCAGGAGGACCCAGGGACACCCAGGCTACCCCCGGCAGCCGAGACCCCAAAGATTTACCCGGTGCCGGCCGGAGGGCGCACTGCGCATGCGCCCGCCATTTTGAAGATGGCGGCGCCCATCGGGAGCCACGAGGAGCATCGGGGGAGACAGGTAAGTATTGGGGGGCTACCTGGGACCCCATTTATCTGTCCTCTGATGTGCGATCACATTGGAGGACAGAGAAATTAAAAAGAAATTGCGTGGTTTTTTTTGCGATCGCCGGTAAACGGTTAATTACCGGCGATCGCAAATGCACGGTCGGAAAAAAAAAAACCCGAATCATGTTCTCTGGGGTCTCGGCTACCCCCGGCAGCCGAGACCCTGGAGAAAATCCGACTCTGGGGGGGCGCTATTTACTTTTTCCACAGCGCTGTTAATTAACGGCGCTGTGGTTTAAGTACCCTTAGCGGCCGCCGTTGACCGCCGATACGCCTTTTGTTAAGGGGCTAAAGTCTATTGTAGAAGTCACCCCCAAAAAATCAAATATGCAGGCAGCGCTTACCAATGGATAAGACCATAAAATACCGGGTAGGATCCAGAAGGAAAGACCCCCTTTGACACGTGTTTCGCTTCTTATGAATAGCTTTCTCAAGGGGAAGTGGATACACAGCGTTACAAGGACCTTCAAATACGATTGGTCAACATACATGTGACTTAGTCACATGCTCGGCCGCAGCCAATGAGATCGGCACTCCCGATGCATGCGTGCACGGAGCACCAGGCTTTACGTCGGGAGACTGCGTCAAGCATCACCACACGTGATCTGGAAAACACGCCCCAGTCACATGTGGGAGGCAAAAAGACACCGCCCCCGACTCGGGGTGAGGAGACCCGGCCAATCAGATATAGCAAGGTGAGGCCAGGATAAGACCGTCACAACCATAATGTAGACAGGTGCATAAAGGATATAATGAGCAGTACACAGACAAGAAAAAGGCAGAAAGACACAATACCATGTAAACATCTATATATCCATAGCAAATATAAGCCTAATACATGGGGTCCTCTTCAGCCGAGGAGAGTGAATACCAAATGCACGATCAGTGGTCATATGAATGCTTGTGTTAAAATATGCGATCCAGTCCAGCCGCAGAAAGTAAATGCGGAGCAGGTCCAATGTAACTTGAATAATGAATGAACAAAAAAACTCGAAGTAATAAGAAGAACAAAACAGTGAATTAAAAACATGAATTAAAACAGGATCCACAGATGTACAACCATGCCCGCCCCATGGGGGCTTAGATGAAACGTAAGGAGGAGAACAAGCGGAGAGAACACCATACTGACAAAAGGTATAATTACAAAAATGAGGAAAAACTCAGACTCATTCAAGCCACTAGGTGTCATGGTGTTAGGTCGCACAATCCAACTCGCCCCCCTCCCTCTCCCCCTCCCCCGTTGTGCTAGTATTTTTTTGTAATTACTGTACCACCCCTTATTCTAACCTGTCAGTGTGATTTTTAGGGTACCGTCACACTATACGATTTACCAACGATCACGACCAGCGATACGACCTGGCCGTGATCGTTGGTAAGTCGTAGTGTGGTCGCTGGAGAGCTATCACACAGACAGCTCTCCAGCGACCAACGATGCTGAGGTCCCCGGGTAACCAGGGTAAACATCGGGTTACTAAGCGCAGGACCGCGCTTAGTAACCCGATGTTTACCCTGGTTACCAGCGTTTAAAAAAAAAAAAAACGCACATACTTACATTCCGGTGTCTGTCCCTTGCCGTCTGCTTCCCGCACTCACTGACTGCCGGCCGTAAAGTGAAAGACAAGCACAGCGGTGACGTCACCGCTGTGCTCTGCTTTCACTTTACGGCCGGCAGTCAGTGAGTGCGGGAAGCAGACGGCCAGGGACCTGACGGACACCGGAATGTAAGTGTGTGCTGTTTGTTTTTTTTTTACATTTACGCTGGTAACCAGGGTAAACATCGGGTTACTAAGCGCGGTCCTGCGCTTAGTAACCCAATGTTTACCCTGGTTACAAGCGAACGCATCGCTAGATCGGTGTCACACACACCAATCTAGCGATGACAGCGGGAGATCCAGCGACGAAAGAATGTTCCAAACGATCTACTACGACTTACGATTCTCAGCAGGATCCCTGATCGCTGCTGCGTGTCAGACATAGCGATATCGTAACGATATCGCTGGAACGTCACGAATCGTACCGTCGTACCGATCAAAATGGCACTGTGTGACGGTACCCTTACTGTATGCGCACATGAATTGCCGGCTTTTCTTCTATCTATCTATCTATCTATCTATCTATCTATCTACACTGCTCAAAAAAATGAAGGAACACTTAAAGAGACTGTCACCTGAATTTGGCGGGACTGGTTTTGGGTCATATGAGCGGAGTTTTCGGGTGTTTGATTCACCCTTTCCTTACCCGCTGGCTGCATGCTGGCTGCAATATTGGATTGAAGTTCATTCTCTGTCCTCCATAGTACACGCCTGTGCAAAGCAATCTTGCCTTGTGCAGGCGTGTACTATGGAGGACAGAGAATGAACTTCAATCCAATATTGCAGCCAGCATGCAGCCAGCGGGTAAGGAAAGGGTGAATCAAACACCCGAAAACCCCACCCATATGACCCAAAACCAGTCCTGCCAAATTCAGGTGACAGGTTCCCTTTAAACAATAGAATACAAGTCCAAGTAAATCAAACTTCTTTGAAATTAAACTGACCACTTAGGAAGCAACATTGCTTGACAATCAATTTCACATGCTGTTGTACAAATGGAATAGAAAACAGATGGAAATTATTGGCAATTATCAAGAAACACTCAATAAAGGAGTGGTTCTGCAGGTGGGGACCACAGACCACATCTCAGTACCAATGCTTTCTGACTGATGTTTTGGTTACTTTTAAATGTTGGTTGAGCTTTCACACTCGTTGTAACATGAGACGGACTCTACAACCCACACAAGTAGCTTAGGTAGTGCAGCTCATCCAGGATAGCACATCAATGTGAGCTGTGGCAAGAAGGTTTGCTGTGTCTGTCAGCATAATGTCGAGAGGCTGGTGGCACTACCAGGAGACAGGCCAGTACACCATGAGACAGGGAGGGGGCCGTAGGAGGGCAACAACCCAGCAGCAGGACCGCTACCTCAGCCTTTGTGCAAGGAAGAGCACTGCCAGAGCCCTGCAGAATGACCTCCAGCATGCCACAAATGTGCATGTGTCTGCACAAACTGTTAGAAACCGACTCCATTAAGAAGGTCTGAGTGCCCGACATCCACAGATGGGAGTTGTGCTGCTCACAGCCCAATACCATGCAGGATGCTTGGCATTTGCCACAGAACACCAGGATTTGCAAATTTGCCACTGGTGCCCTGTGCTCTTCACAGATGAAAGCAGGTAGGTTCACACTGAGCACGTGACAGTCTGGAGACGCCATGGAGAGCGATCTACTGCCTGCAACATCCTTCAGCATGACCGGTTTGGCAGTGGGTCTGTAATGGTGTGAGGTGGCATTTTTTTGGAGGGCCGCACAGCCCTCCATGTGTTATCCAGAGGTAGCCTGACTGCCATTAGGTACCCAGATGAGGTCCTCAGACCCCTTGTGAGACCATATGCTGGTGCGGTTGGCTCTGGGTTCCTCCTAATGCAGGACAATGCCAGACCTCATGTGGCTGGAGTGTGTCAGCAGTTCCTGCAAGATGAAGGCATAGAAGCTATGGACTGGCCCACCCGTTCCCCAGACCTGAATCCGATTGAACACATCTGGGATGTCATGTCTCGCACCATCCACAAACGTCACCGTTGCACCAAAGACTTACAGGAGATGGCGGATGCTTTCGTCCAGGTCTGGGAGGAGATCCCTCAGGAGACTATCCGCCACCTCATCAGGAGCATGCCCGCACATTGTAGGGAGGTCATACAGGCACATGGAGGCCACACACACGCTACGGAGCATCATTTCCTTGTCTTGAGGCATTTCTATTGAAGATGGATCAGCCTGTAATTGGATTTTCCACTTTGATTTTGAGTGGGATTCCAAATCCAGACCTCCATTGGTTAATAAATTTGATTTCTATTGATGATTTTTGTGTGATTTTGTAGTCCGCACATTCAACTTTGTACAGAACAAAGTATTCAATGAGAACATTTCATTCATTCAGATCTAGGATGTGTTATTTGAGTGTTCCCTTTATTTTTTTGAGCAGTGTATATACAGTTGTGGCCAAAAGTATCGACATCCCTGCAATTCTGTCAGATAATACTCAGTTTCTTCCTGAAAATGATTGCAATCACAAATTCTTTGGTATTATCTTCATTTAATTTGTCTTAAATAAAAAAAACACAAAAGAGAATGAAGCAAAAAGCAAAACATTGATCATTTCACACAAATCTCCAAAAAAGGGCCAGACAAAAGTATTGCCATCCTCAGCCTAATACTTGGTTGCACAACCTTTAGCCAAAATAACTGCGACCAACCGCTTCCGGTAACCATCTGAGTTTCTTACAATTCTCTGCTGGAATTTTAGACCATTCTTCTTTGGCAAACTGCTCCAGGTCCCTGATATTTGAAGAGTGCCTTCTCCAAACTGCCATTTTTAGATCTCTCCACAGGTGGTCTATGGCAGGGGTCCCCAACTCCAGTCCTCAAGGCCCACCAACATGTCATGTTTTCAGGATTTCCTTAGTCTTGCCCAGGTAATAATTGCATCACCTGTGCAATGCAAAGGAAATCCTGAAAACATGACCTGTTGGTGGGCCTTGAGGACTGGAGTTGGGGACCTCTGGTCTATGGGACTCAGGTCTGGACTCATTGCTGGCCACCTTAGCAGTCTCCAGTGCTTTCTCTCAAACCATTTTCTAGTGCTTTTTGAAGTGTTTTGGGTCATTGTCCTGCTGGAAGACCCATGACCTCTGAGGGAGACCCAGCTTTCTCACAGTGGGCCCTACGTTATGCTGCAAAATTTGTTGGTAGTCTTCAGACTTCATAAGCCATGCACACGGTCAAGCAGTCCAGTGCCAGAGGCAGCAAAGCAACCCCAAAACACCAGGGGACCTCCGCTATGTTTGACTGTATGGACCGTGTTCTTTTCTTTGAATGCCTCTTTTTTTTTTTCTCCTGTAAACTCTATGTTGATGCCTTTGCCCAAAAAGCTCTACTTTTGTCTCATCTGACCAGAGAACATTCTTCCAAAACATTTTAGGCTTTTTCAGGTAAGTCTTGGCAAACTCCAGCCCGGCTTTTTTATGTCTCGGGGCAAGAAGTGGGGTCTTCCTGGGTCTCCTACCATACAGTCCCTTTTCATTCAGACGCCGACAGATAGTATGGGTTGACACTTTTGTACCCTCGGACTGCAGGGCAGCTTGAACTTGTTTGGATGTTAGTCGAGGTTCTTTATCCAACATCCGCACAATCTTGCGTTGAAATCTCTTGTCAATTTTTCTTTTCCATCCACATCTAGGGAGGTTAGCCACAGTGCCATGGGCTTTAAACTTCTTGATGACACTGTGCACGGTAGACACAGGAACATTCAGGTCTTTGGAGATGGACTTGTAGCCTTGAGATTGCTCATGCTTCCTCACAATTTGGTTTCTCAAGTCCTCAGACAGTTCTTTGGTCTTCTTTCTTTTCTCCATGCTCAATGTGGTACTCACAAGGACACAGGACAGAGGTTGAGTCAACTTTAATCCATGTCAACTGGCTGCAAGTGTGATTGTTATTGCCAACACCTGTTAGGTGCCACAGGTAAGTTACAGGTGCTGTTAATTACACAAATTAGAGAAGCATCACATGATTTTTCGAACAGTGCCAATACTTTTGTCCACCTCCTTTTTTATGTTTGGTGTGGAATTACATCCAATTTGGCTTTAGGACAATTTTTTTTTTCATTTAAGACAAAATAAATAAAGATAATACCAAATAATTTGTGTTTGCAATCATTTTCAGGAAGAAACTGAGTACTATTTGACAGAATTGCAGGGGTGTCAATACTTTTGGCCATGTGTGTGTGTGTGTGTATATATACTAGTTATTGAACCCGTTCTACGCCCGGGTGGTGAGCATTTATATTGGTATATGGTCTCCATCCTTGTATGTGCTGCTCCATTTTCCTTTATATCTTGGATCCAGGAGGCAGGCCAACCAGTAATCGTCATCGGTCATCATTTTGATAATGCGGGGGTCCCTTTTTAGGATACGCAAGGCATACTCAGCCATGTGGGCCAATGTTCCAGGTGTCAATTCACTGCTTGTGCTGGGTTGAGGAGCTCTTTCTTGCAAATCAACATCAGTTGTCTCGCAAAAATCCTGTACCTGACCTTGCAACGCCACCAGTTTGTATTGCCCCCTGAGAAGCATCCTCCTCCCATAAATATTCATCATCCTCCTCCTCCTCCTTCGTCCGCCACCTCGTCCAGGAGAGTTCCCTGAGCAGACAATGTCTGACTGTCATCAAGGCTTCCCTCCTCATCGGCTGCAGACGCCAGCTCCTTAATTTGCGTCAACTTTTGCATCAGCAGGTGCAATAGTGGGATGCTCATGCTTATGATGGCGTCATCTGCACTTACCAGCCGTGTGCATTCCTCAAAACACAGAAGGACTTGACAGGTCTTGTTGCTTCGACCACTGCACCCCAGACAACTCCATGTCTGCCATCCAAGTGCCTGCCCGTGTATGTGTATCCTCCCACATATTAATTACAGCACGCCTCTGTTCGCACAGCCTCTGAACCATGTGCAGTGTGGAGTTCCACCTTGTTGCAACGTCGATTATTAGGCGGTGCTGGGGAAGATTCAGCGATTGCCGATGGTTCAGCATACGGCTGGAGTATACGGGCGACGGGCGGATGTGCGAGCAAAGTCTTCACACCTTCAGGAGCAGGGCTGGTAACTCCGGATAATTTTTGAGGAAGCACTGCACCACTAGGTTCAAGGTGTGAGCCAGGCAAGGAATGTGTTTCAGTTCTGAAAGGGCTATGGCAGCCATAAAATTCCTTACGTTATCACTGACTACCTTGCCTGCCTCAAGATGTACACTGCCCAGCCATGACTGAGTTTGTTGCTGCAAGTACTCGGCCAGTACTTCTGCGGTGTGTCTGTTGTCGCCCAAACACTTCATTTGTAACACAGCCTGCTGACACTTACCACTAGCTATTCAATAATGGGGCACCTCGTGTGCAACACTGGCAGCTGCAGATGGAGTGGTCGTGCGACTGAGCTCTGTGGACAAGCTTTCGCTTCTGGAAGAGGAGGAGGGGTGGCGAACGCCTACAGCCAACTGTTTCCTAGACCGTGGGCTAGGCAGAACTGTCCCACTATGGCTGTCCCCTGTGGACCCTGCATCCACCACATTAACCCAGTGCGCCGTGATGGACACGTAACGTCCCTGGCCATGCCTACTGGTCCATGCATCTGTTGTGAGGTGCACCTTTCTACTGACTGATTGCCTGAGTGCATGGACAATGCGGTCTTTGACATGCTGGTGGAGGGCTGGGATGGCTTTTCTCGCAAAGAAGTGTCGACTGGGTAGGTCAAAGCGTGGTACTGCGTAGGCTATCAGGGCTTTGAAAGCTTCACTTTCAACCAACCGGTAGGGCATCATCTCTAACGAGATTAGTCTAGCAATGTGGGCGTTCAAACCCTGTGTACGCGGATGACAGGATGAGTACTTTCTTTTCCTAACGAGAGTCTCTTGTAGGGTGAGCTGGACTGGAGAGCTGCATATGGTGGAACTAGCGGGGGTGGTGGTGGACTAGGCAGATTGAGAGAGGGTTGGTGATGGTATTCTTGATGTTGGCCTACATACAGTGTTTCCTACCAAGAACCTTGTGATTCCCTGACTGCTTTGGCCTTGCGACGATACCTCCACATTTGCTGCTGGTGTTGTCCTAACCAGTGGGCTTACAGTGAGGGAAGCAATGTAGCGTTGCTGACTACCTTCATTCTGAGCATGTGCACCAACGGTACGGGATGTTTGGTAGTTAGTCCAGGCTTGCAAGTGCAGGCTGGTTAAATGTCTAAGCATGCACGTTTTATTTAAATTTTGAAGATTCTTCCCACTGCTAAAGGTCTTTGAGCATTTCTTACAGATAACTTTTGACTGGCCATTTGGATCTTGGTTAAAAAATTGCCACACTACACTCTTCCTACTATGGAATAACATTTCAGGCATTGCACGCTGTGCTACTTTCACCGGATGGCCATGCTGTCCTAAAACTGTTTTTCTTTTTGACAAATGTTTTTGGCCTGATACGGGCCTGCCAGATGACAGCTGTTGCGATGTAGATTGCTGCTGCGGATCATCCTCCTCCGCTTCTGAGCTACTGGCAGCGGCACCCTCTTCCCCCAATGGCTGCCAATCTGGGTCAACAACTGGGTCATCTATCACCTCCTCTTCAATGTCATGTGCACCTTCCTCTGTGTCACCGTGTAAGGTGCTATAGTCTTCGGGACGGGGCACCATAGTCTCAGCAGGGTCAGATTCTGGCTCAATACACTGCGATGGCAATGTAGTGATCTGAGTCAATGGAACAGCATAATAATCTAGCTGTGGCTGTGCATCAGTGCACTCCATGTCCGATTCATCTTGTAATGGGCAGTTAACAATTTCCCTTTCTAACCCAGGCACGGTATGTGTAAAGAGCTCCATGGAGTAACCTGTAGTGTCCCCTGACGCATCCTTCACTTTTGGTTTGGGTGAAGGACACAAGGAAACGTCTTGTTCCTGACCAGGAGCATCCACTGACAACTCGCTGTTTTTATATTTGGAACTTTCTGAAGAGGAGGCGAAAGAGCTAGAGGCTGAGTCGGCAAGGAAAGCCAAAACTTTTTCCTGCTGCTCCGGCTTTAAAAGCTGTTTTCCTACTCCCAGATAAGGGAGCCTTCGAGGCCTTGTGTAGCCAGACGATGACGCTGGCTCAACTCCTCCAGCCTTAGGTGCTATTGTGCTTTTGCCACTACCACCAGATGCACCACCACCACCATCAGTACCAGCTGGCAACCACAGCCCACGGGCTCTTCCACCAGACTTCCTCATTATTTGGAAAATCTAACCAAAATAACAACCGTTATATGGTACTGTAAAACAAGGTAGAAGGTGTATATAAACTTGTTGAGAATTTAAATCTACCTTTTTTTTGGGGAGACTCAACCAAAACTCAAGCCCATTGTATATACCAAGGCAATCAAAGTGGCTGGCTGACATACGACAAACTAACAGGACTGAATTATATCCACTTTGTGAGAATGTGAATATCACTTTTTTTGGGGGGAGACTGAACCAAAACTCAGGCCCAGTGTATATAACAACACAATCAAAGTGGCAGAAAGTGGCTGGCTGACATACGACAAACCTAACTGGACTGCAGTATATCCACTTTGTGAGAATTTGAATCTCACTATTTTTGGGGGGAGACTGAACCAAAACAACACAATGTAAGTGGCAGAAAGTGGCTGGAAGATATATGAAAAAATACAAGGACTGTAGTACAATTTCAATCTCCCTACAATGATCTCAGGAAAAGTATGGCAGCAATAAAAAGAACTGCTGCACACAAAAGTGTGGACAAATAAACAAGATAACTGTGCAGAAAGGAGCAACAGGATTTTTGCTTTTAAAAAAGCAGTTGGTTTGCACAGCAGCGTGCAAACAGCAATGCAGGGAGCCTTATAAGGCAGCCTAATAAGCTACAGAGCTGATGCACAAAAATATAGCCTCCACTGTCCCTGCAAAAAAATGGTGGTGTTGGACAGTGGAAATCGCTACAGCACAAGCAGTTTGGGGATTAATCTTCCCTCCCTAACTTTATACCTTCTGATGAAGCTGCAGCAACCTCTCCCTATGCTAAGATCGGCAGAAGTAAGATGGCTGCCAGCATGCACGCCCCTTTATAGCCCCTGTGACGCCGCAGAAAGCAAGCCAATCACTGTCATGCCCTTCTCTAAGATGGTGGGAACCGAGACCTATGTCATCACGCTGCCCATACTCTGCATCCTCCTCCATTGGCTGAAAAATGGCGCTGAAAGCGTCATATGAAACGCGACTTTTGCGCGCAGATCGCCGACCTCATGGCCGATCCCACACTAGGATCGGGTCGGATTTCATGAAACCCGACTTTGCCGAAAGTCAGCGATTTTTGAATTTGTCCGATCCGTTTTGCTCAACCTTAATCGTGAACACTTCTGGTTTGGCAGAAGTGGACAGACCCCCTCAGTAAGGGATCAAGTAAAATGTGTGGATGCAGTTATAACAGCAGAAAACTTACCACTCACCATATCTGGCAATATAGATAGATTATATTACGTGAGCAGGCATTTTGTGGCGCTACAGACACATGCGACAGAGAAGCAAAAGAGAGTATACAGACATTACAGCATGGGATCACAGCTGATTCTTCTGTGAGGTAAAACATTTCACTGCCTGTTTTATACTATATTTTACCTCAAAGAAAGAATCGGCTGTGATCCCCATGCTGTAATATGTGTATACTCTTTTGCTTCCCCACCTGCCCAGGAGATGTGGTATGATTAGAACATGTTCCTGCATGGTCAGATACATCCATTACACAGTACACACCAGGGGCACGTTTATAAGATTATCTCGGCACATGAACATTTTATTTAAACACAGCAATGTGTGGAGTTTATTTTTATTCAAACATCCATTGATTGAAATATACTTTTGTTCATGGCACAACTCCTTTAACCCCGTTCTGCCACTGGACGTACTATTCCGTCCATGTTGGGTGGGCCTTACTTCCCAAGGCCGGAATAGTACGTCCAGCGCAATCGGCCACGCTCTCGTGGGGGAGCGTGGCCGGGTGTCAGCTGCCTATCTCAGCTGACATCCGGCACTATGTGCCAGGAGCGGTCACGGACCGCCCCCGGCACATTATCCCTCGGCACACCGCGATCAAACATGAACGCGGTGTGCCGGCGGTATAGGGAAGCATTGCGCAGGGAGGCGGCTCCCTGCGGGCTTCCCTGAGACCCCCGCAGCAACGCGATGTGGTCACATTGCTGCGTGGATCTCTTACCTCTCCTCCCTGCAGCAGGCCCGGATCCAAAATGGCCACAGCATCTGGGTCCTGCAGGGAGGGAGGTGGCTTACCAAGTGCCTGCTCAGAGCTGTGCAAGCTGTCAGATCAGCGATCTGTGATGTCCACCCCGGGGACAAAGTAAAAAAGTTAAAAAAAAAAAATTCCACATGTGTAAAAAAAAATAATTCCTAAATAAAGAAAAAAAAAATATTATTCCCATAAATACATTTCTTTATCTAAATAAAAAAAACACACAAAAGTCCACATATTTAGTATAGCTGCGTCCGTAACGACCCGACCTGTAAAACTGTCCCACTAGTTAACCCCTTCAGTAAACACCGTAAGAAAAAAAGAGGCAAAAAACGCTTTATTATCATACCGCCGAACAAAAAGTGGAATAACACGCGATCAAAAAGACAGATATAAATAACCATGGTACTGCTGAAAATGTCATCTTGTCCCGCAAAAAACGAGCCGCTATACAGCATCATCAGCAAAAAAATAAAAAAGTTATAGTCCTCAGAATAAAGCGATGCAAAAATAATTATTTTTTCTATAAAATTGTTTTTATCGTATAAAAGCGCCAAAACATAAAAAATGATATAAATGAGGTATCGCTGTAATCGTACTGACCCGAAGAATAAAACTGCTTTATCAATTTTACCAAACGCGGAAAGGTATAAATGCCTCCCCCAAAAGAAATTCATGAATAGCTGGTTTTTGGTCATTCTGCCCCACAAAAATCGGAATAAAAAGCGATCAAAAAATGTCATGTGCCCGAAAATGTTACCAATAAAAACGTCAACTCGTCCCGCAAAAAACAAGACCTCACATGACTCTGTGGACTCAAATATGAAAAAATTATAGCTCTCAAAATGTTAGAACGCAAAAAATATTTTTTGCAATAAACGTCTTTCAGTGTGTGACGGCTGCCAATCATAAAAATCCGCTAAAAAACCCGCTATAAAAGTAAATCAAACCCCCCTTCATCACCCCTTTAGTTAGGGAAAAATTAAATTTAAAAAATGAATTTATTTCCATTTTCCCATTAGGGTTAGGGCTAGGGTTAGGGTTGGGGCTAGGGTTAAGGCTACAGTTTGGGTTGGGGCTAAAGTTAGGGTTTGGATTACATTTACGGTTGGGAATAGGGTTGGGATTAGGGTTAGGGGTGTGTCTGGGTTAGAGGTGTGGTTAGGGTTACCGTTGGGATTAGGGTTAGGGGTGTGTCTGTATTAGGGTTTCAGTTATAATTGGGGGGTTTCCACTGTTTAGGCACATCAGGGGCTCTCCAAATGCGACATGGCGTCCGATCTCAATTCCAGCCAATTCTGCATTGAAAAAGTAAAACAGTGCTCCTTCCCTTCCGAGCTCTTCCGTGTGCCCAAACAGGGGTTTACCCCAAGATATGGGTTATCAGCGTACTCAGGACAATTTGGACAACAACTTTTGGGGTCCAATTTCTCCTGTTACCCTTGGGAAAATACAAAACTGGGGGCTAAAAAATAATTTTTGTGGGAAAAAAAAAGATTTTTTATTTTCACAGCTCTGCATTATAAACTGTAGTGAAACACTTGGTGGGTCAAAGTTCTCACAACACATCTAGATAAGTTCCTTGGGGGGTCTAGTTTCCAATATGGGGTCACTTGTGGGGGGTTTCTACTGTTTAGGTACATTAGGGGCTCTGCAAATGCAATGTGACGCCTGCAGACCATTCCATCTAAGTCTGCATTCCAAATGGCGCTCCTTCCCTTCCGAGCCCTCCCACGCGCCCAAACGGTGGTTCCCACCCACATATGGGGTATCAGCGTTCTCAGGAAAAATTGTACAACAACTTTTGGGGTCCAATTTCTTCTCTTACCCTTAGGAAAATAAAAAATTGGTGGCAAAAAGATGATTTTTTTATTTTTACGGCTCTGCATTATAATCTTCTGTGAAGCCCTTGGTGGGTCAAAGTGCTCACCACACATCTAGATAAGTTCCTTAGGGGGTCTACTTTCCAAAATGGTGTCACTTGTGGGGGGTTTCAATGTTTAGGCACATCAGTGGCTCTCCAAATGCAACATGGCGTCCCATCTCAATTCCAGTCAATTTTGCATTGAAAAGTCAAATGGCGCTCCTTCGCTTCCAAGCACTGTCATGCACCCAAACAGTGGTTTACCCCCACATATGGGGTATCGGCGTACTCAGGACAAATTTTACAACAACTTTTGGGGTCCAATTTCTCCTGTTACCCTTGGTAAAATAAAACAAATTGGAGCTGAAGTAATTTTTTTGTGAAAAAAAGTAAAATGTTCATTTTTATTTAAACATTCCAAAAATTCCTGTGAAACACCTGAAGGGTTAATAAACTTCTTGAATGTGGTTTTGAGCACCTTGAGGGGTGCAGTTTTTAGAATGGTGTCACACTTGGTTATTTTCTATCATATAGACCCCTCAAAATGACTTCAAATGAGATGTGGTCCCTAAAAAAAAATGGTGTTGTAAAAATGAGAAATTGCTGGTCAACTTTTAACCCTTATAACTCCCTAATAAAAAAAAAAATGTTAGTTCCAAAATTGTGCTGATGTAAAGTAGACATGTGGGAAATGTTACTTAAGTATTTTGTGTGACATATCTCTGTGATTTAATTGCATAAAAATTCAAAGTTGGAAAATTGCAAAACTTTCAAAATTTTTGCCAAATTTCTGTTTTTTCACAAATAAACGCAGGTAATATCAAAGAAATTTTAGCACTGTCATTAAGTACAATATGTCACAAGAATCAATGTCAGAAACACTGGGATCCATTGAAGCGTTCCAGAGTTATAACCTCATAAAGGGACAGTGGTCAGAATTGTAAAAATTGGCCTGGTCATTAACGTGCAAACCACCCTTGGGGGTTAAAGGGGGAAAACGGGGTAATTTGAACTTTTTTTTTTTTCATATTTTAAACTTTTTTTTTTATTTATATTTTCACTATACTTGTTCGTCCCCTTAGGCCGGGGTCACACTTGCGAGTGTGATGCGATAAACTCTCTCATCAATACCCGGCACTGCCGTCGGCACTTTTACCGGATCGTGCGGCTGCATGTATTTCCATGCAGCCGCACACTCCTGTCCCGAGTGCCTGGTATTGATGCGAGAGACTCGCGCATCACACTCACAAGTGTGATTCTGGCCTTAGGGAGAAGATACAAATTAAATATTAGAAAAAACTTTTTGACAGTGAGGGTGATGAGTGGAAGAGGCTGCCACCAGAGGTGGTGAGTTCTCCTTCAATGAAAGTCTTCAAACAGAGGCTGACCAGATATCTGTCAAAGATGGTTTAGTGAACCCTGCATTGAGCGATCAGCAAGCGATCAGGCATGTTAATAGAATAATAGAATGTTTGAGTTGGAAGAGTCCTTCTGGGGTCATAGTGTCCAACCCCTGTTGGACACTATGACCCCAGAAGGACTCTTCCAACTCAAACATTCTATTATTCTATTAACATGCCTGATCGCTTGTGCTATATTCAGCAATCCCAAATGGGTATACAGTAAAAATCACAGTTTCCTTTGAAGCCTGGCCACAGGCTGGGTTTCAAGGGAGCTCTGTAATGACAAGCACGAAGGCCTTCAACAGACCCTATGTTGTCATAGTGTGAAGGACTAAAATTAAGAAAGAGTAAGGCGGGCTTCATTTTGTGCTTTTCGAGTCCATCTTGTTTATTAGATAAATTCTGTTATTTAACTAGGTAAAAGTACATAGTTGTTGTGGGGCCAGATTGTTCTAGTCTGAATAAGATATGAGACTGAGGGTGTATTGTTCTGCGAGACCTTAACGCACAGGCTGTTATGGTTTTTTCTATGCCACGTAGACATGGCCATATATGTAGTTTCGATTTTCCTGTATTTTTATAGGTTAAGTGCTGCAAGAGTGATTTTATACTATTGGTTGAAGTATAATTTGCTTAATACTACAAAAGAAGTGACATAATAAACGGGGCCTAGAGATCTGCTCAATCCTCCCAAACAGAGATATGTCTCCGTCTGGTCATTCTCAGTTGCCGGCAATGCCCTGTGGATTAATTCGGAAATCACTGCGTCAACCGTGAAGGGTCACTTCAGTGTTATGATGCGGTGGTCTAGGAGCAACATGGAACGAGCTCTGAAGGAAGTGGTAACTGTACTGACCGCCGTCCCTAAGCTCAACACAACACTAGAAGTAGCCGTGGAATGCTCCTAACTCTCCCTAGGCATCTCGCCACAGCCTAAGAGCTAACTACCCCTAAAGACAGAAGCAGGAAAACTATCTTGCCTCAGAGAAAATCCCCAAAGGATAGATTAGCCCCCTACAAATAATGACTGTGAGTGGAGAGGAAAAAGACATACACAGAATGAAACCAGGATGAGCACAGGAGGCCAGTCTAGCTTGATAGATAGGACAGGATGGAATACTGTGCGGTCAGTATAAAACACTACAAAAATCCACGCAGAGTTTACAAAAAAAATCTCCACACCTGACTAAAGGTGTGGAGGGTAAATCTGCTTCCCAGAGCTTCCAGCAAGACAGAATTAATTCATACTGATAACGCTGGACAAACATAGAAAGCACTGAACGGATAAGTCCACAATCTGTGAACAGAAAAGCGCAAGCAAAAACTTAGCTTTGCTGAACTGGTCAGGATAACAGGGAAATCCAAAGAGATGTGAATCCAACCAGGAACCATTTACAAGTGGCACTGGCTGAAGGAACAGCCAGGCCTAAATAGCCGAGCAGAAGAGACAATAGGTGGAGGCAGCTGATGACAGCTAACTCCAAGGAGCAGCCATACCACTTGAAACCACAAGAGGGAGCCCAAGAGCAGAACTCACAGAAGTGCCACTTACAACCACCGGAGGGAGCCCAAGAGCGGAATTCACAACACTTCAGATCCTCCCCCAACAGCTTGGCGCCCAACGTGGGGCCCCCAAATAGGAACGCTTCTGCCCCCCGGAGGACAACAAGACAAAGGACCCTCGGACCGGACACAGGCACTGGAAAATTGGGACTGATCATTCCCCACGACAACCTCGGTAAGTTGGCAGTTATACTGTTCAGACTGACCGTTTGGTGTGGTTTTCCTGTGTTTGTTGCTGCAAAGAGGATCTGAGGTTGTCCTCGATGGTGGGGTGATTCTTGGGTGGAATCATATAGAGGCGTAGTTCCGTTGGGGGCACAGTGTTCGAACCGTACCTCATAAGGGACGGACACCCCGGAATTGACCAGTGATGTAATTCTCTTTTTAGTCAAAATATCCTGAAATCCTGATCACTATTAGAATCTGGCACGGTGAGGTGAACAAAAATTTGGTAGGAAAATATATATATATCTATATATATAATTGTCTAAGGGTTTTTCCGTCTGTCTGTCTGTCTGTTCTGGAAATGCCACGTTTCTGATTGGTGGAGGCCGTCAGGCCTCGACCAATCAGCGACGGGCACAGCATGGCGACGATGATGTCATAAAGGCTGCCTCGACCAATCAGCGACGGGCACAGTCTGCCGCGAATTCACCTCGACCAATCAGCGACGGGCACAGTATCGACGTAGATGTCATAATGGTTGCCATGGCGATGATGATGTCATAATGGTTGCCATGGCGACGATGATGTCATAAAGGTTGCCTTGACCAATCAGCGACGGGCACAGTCTGCCGCGAATTCTGGAATCATCATTGTCCATATACTACGGGGACATGCATATTCTAGAATACCCGATGCGTTAGAATCGGGCCACAATCTAGTATATATATAATTGTCTAAGGGTTTTTCCTTCTGTTTGTCTGTCTGTCCTGGAAATCCTGCGTCTCTGATTGGTCGAGGCCGCCAAGCCTCGACCAATCAGCGACGGGCACAGCATGGCGACGATGATGTCATAAAGGTTGCCTCGACCAATCAGCGACGGGCACAGTCTGCCGCGAATTCTGGAATCATCATTGTCCATATACTACGGGGACATGCATATTCTAGAATACCCGATGTGTTAGAATCGGGCCACAATCTAGTATATATATAACCAGAGGTTTCCAGAGGGATAGTCTAAGACACCCTTCACCTTTCACTGAGTACCGCTTTGGAGTTTTGGGTTGCCCAGTGGGGGACAGACCCGGTGGATCAGACTGAACGGCCGCTCCAGTACTGTGCACAACTGAAGTAAGGATATTTAGTTCTAAAGGAGAAACATGTTTCCGTGGATGAAAAAGAAGAGTTTGGATATGTGTGATGGATCTGATACTGTTAGTCTTATGATTCAATAACAGGGAAAGAAATCTGTCAGGAATGAAAGAAAAATATTCTCAATCATGGGTTTTCCTAATGGCGGGAGGCTACAGCCTACATTATGGGACAAGAGTATCAGGACAAGGGAAGGTTAACTGATAATGGTTTGCTTAAAGACGCTGAGGAATTCCGTGGTCTGGCACATGAATTGTGTGATGAAGGTTATGTGGAAGTAGAAGAGGAAGTGAATTCTGGTTGTTTCTGTTATTGTTATGTTGAAAAAGGAAAGCTGTCTACTACTACAAAGACTGGATGTTGCATTGATTTTCCATGATATGCACTGACTTTACCCAGCTCTCCCTGGCTTCTGAATGTCTCTGTATACTGCATTAATTTTCCATGATATGCACTGACTTTACCCAGCTCTCCCTGGCTTCTGAATGTCTCTGTATACTGCATTGATTTTCCATGGTATGCACTGACTTTACCCAGCTCTCCCTGGCTTCTGAATGTCTCTGTATACTGCATTGATTTTCCATGGTATGCACTGACTTTACCCAGCTCTCCCTGGCTTCTGAATGTCTCTGTATACTGCATTGATTTTCCATGGTATGCACTGACTTTACCCAGCTCTCCCTGGCTTCTGAATGTCTCTGTATACTGCATTGATTTTCCATGGTATGCACTGACTTTACCCAGCTCTCCCTGGCTTCTGAATGTCTCTGTATACTGCATTGATTTTCCATGGTATGCACTGACTTTACCCAGCTCTCCCTGGCTTCTGAATGTCTCTGTATACTGCATTGATTTTCCATGGTATGCACTGACTTTACCCAGCTCTCCCTGGCTTCTGAATGTCTCTGTATACTGCATTGATTTTCCATGGTATGCACTGACTTTACCCAGCTCTCCCTGGCTTCTGAATGTCTCTGTATACTGCATTGATTTTCCATGGTATGCACTGACTTTACCCAGCTCTCCCTGGCTTCTGAATGTCTCTGTATACTGCATTGATTTTCCATGGTATGCACTGACTTTACCCAGCTCTCCCTGGCTTCTGAATGTCTCTGTATACTGCATTGATTTTCCATGGTATGCACTGACTTTACCCAGCTCTCCCTGGCTTCTGAATGTCTCTGTATACTGCATTGATTTTCCATGGTATGCACTGACTTTACCCAGCTCTCCCTGGCTTCTGAATGTCTCTGTATACTGCATTGATTTTCCATGGTATGCACTGACTTTACCCAGCTCTCCCTGGCTTCTGAATGTCTCTGTATACTGCATTGATTTTCCATGGTATGCACTGACTTTACCCAGCTCTCCCTGGCTTCTGAATGTCTCTGTATACTGCATTGATTTTCCATGGTATGCACTGACTTTACCCAGCTCTCCCTGGCTTCTGAATGTCTCTGTATACTGCATTGATTTTCCATGGTATGCACTGACTTTACCCAGCTCTCCCTGGCTTCTGAATGTCTCTGTATACTGCATTGATTTTCCATGGTATGCACTGACTTTACCCAGCTCTCCCTGGCTTCTGAATGTCTCTGTATACTGCATTGATTTTCCATGACTGAATTGGACTGGAATTGACTGGAAGGTAACAGAACACCGACCACTACAATGTTTCGGTTTCTTTTCTCTTTCACCCCCATTCTACTTTCCTTCTTACAATCTCCTGCAATCACTCCACCTAGTAAGGAAATAGTCATTTCTCCCTCAATATTCCCCAGCCATCTCACCTTCTCCCCAGAACTGTTCCTCCACATACAATCCTTTTTCTCCAGACACACACGGCCACATCATGTCCTATCCTGCTCCCACCTTCTAATGATCTGTCTGTTACTCCTCATTGCTGGTGACATATCCCCAAATCCCGGCCCTCCCCAATTCATCCCCACACTCGTTTCTAACCCCCTGCCACGATCCTCCGCACGTTTTCCCAACCACGACAACCTCATACCCATTCATCCAGCCCCCACTCCCCAGCTCCCCCTACTTGGAGTACTATGGAACGCACGCTCCATCTGCAACAAACTGACATTTATCCATGACCTCTTCGTCACCAACAAACTCTCCTTCCTCGGCCTCACTGAAACCTGGCTCACCCCCTCTGACTCGGCCTCTCCAGCTGCGCTCTCCTATGGCGGATTCCACCTCTCACACCCCTCGCCCCAGCAACAAACGCGGTGGAGGAGTTGGCTTGCTCCTGTCCGACACCTGCTCCTTCACTCCAATCCCGCTACCACCCTCCGCTACTCTTCCCTCGTTTGAGGTGCACTCTGTCCGCATCTATTCCCCCTCCAACCTCCAGTTGGCTGTCATCTACCGCCCCCCAGAACTAGCCATCTCCACCTTTCTCGACCACTTCACCACCTGGCTACTTCATTTACTCTCTGTTGACATCCCCACTATCATCATGGGTGATTTCAATGTCCCCATTGACACTTTCACCTCAGCTACCTCTAAACTTTTATCACTGACTGCCTCCTTTGGCCTCACTCAATGGTCCTCTGAGGCCACTCACAAAGATGGCCACACGCTGGACCTCATCTTCACCCGCCTCTGCTCCCTTACTAATCTCACTAACACACCCCTCCCCCTGTCTGACCACAACCTACTGACATTCTCGTCCCTCTCCTCTCCTAGTGTGCAACCCCCACTCCACAAACTCACTCACCCTCGCAGAAATCTCAAACATCTCAACTTACAATCACTCTCTGAGTCCCTTCTCCCTCTCACAGACATAGCTTCCCTTCATGACACAGATGCTGCTGCCACTTTTTATAACACCACAATAACAACAACACTCGATTCGGCTGTCCCACTCATGCATAGTAAAACTCGTACAATTAACAGGCAGCCCTGGCTGACCAGCCTGACCAAAGAATTGAGACGGGCTTCCAGGATTGCTGAGCGGAGATGGAAGCGATCCCACTCTGCCGACCACTTCACTGCATACAAGCAGTCCCTCGCCAGCTTCAAGTCTGCGCTCACTGCCGCAAAACAAACTTACTTCTCATCCCTCATATCCTCCCTGTCCCACAACCCTAAACAGCTTTTCAACACTTTCAATTCTCTACTCCGTCCCCCCGCACCTCCTCCCTCCCCCCTCATTTCTGCTGATGACTTCGCCTCTTTCTTTAAACAGAAGATCGATACGATCAGAGAAAGCTTTGGCCCACAGCGCCCACTGCCCCTCTTAGCTGCTCAACCCTGCTCCTCCAAAACCAGCTTCTCCACCATGACAGAAGATCAGCTCTCCACCCTCCTGTCAAGATCACACCTCACCACCTGCACGCTTGACCCGCTCCCATCCCACCTCATCCCTAACCTTTCCACGGTCTTCATCCCAACCCTAACGCACCTCTTCAACCTCTCACTCACAACAGGTGTCTTTCCCTCATCCTTCAAGCATGCCAAGATCACACCCATCCTCAAAAAGCCCTCCCTCGACCCATCCTCTGTGTCTAGCTATCGCCCAATATCTCTTCTCCCTTATGCCTCCAAATTGCTGGAGCAAGACGTCCATCTTGAACTGTCCTCCCACTTCTCCTCCTGCTCCCTCTTTGATCGGTTACAATCTGGCTTCCGACCCCATCACTCAACTGAAACTGCCCTAACTAAAGTCACCAATGACCTACTAACTGCCAGGAGCAAGCGACACTACTCTGTCCTCCTTCTCCTGGACTTGTCTTCTGCCTTTGACACTGTAGACCACTCCCTTTTGCTACAAATCCTCTCATCCCTTGGCATCACAGACTTGGCCCTTTCCTGGATCTCGTCATATCTGACAGACCGAACATTCAGTGTCTCCCTCCCCCACACCACCTCCTCACTTCGCCCCTTGTCAGTCGGTGTTCCTCAAGGCTCTGTTCTAGGACCCCTACTCTTCTCCATCTACACTTTCGGCCTGGGACAGCTCATAGAATCCCACGGTATGCAGTACCATCTCTACGCTGACGACACGCAGATCTACCTCTCCGGACCTGACCTCTCCTCCTTGCTTACCAAAATCCCGCACTGTCTGTCTGCCATTTCAGCCTTCTTTTCTGCTCGCTTTCTACAACTGAACATGGACAAAACAGAATTCATCATCTTTCCCCCATCTCACTCTACCCCTCCACCAGACCTATCCATCAATGTCAATGGCTGCTCACTATCCCCAGTCCCACTCGCCCGGTGCCTCGGGGTGATCCTCGACTCTGCCCTCTCTTTCAAGCCACATATCCAAGCCCTTGCCTCCTCCTGTCGTCTCAAACTCAAAAATATTTCCCGGATCCGTCCTTTCCTTGACCGCAACACTGCAAAAACGCTAGTGCATGCCCTTATCATCTCCCGCCTCGACTACTGCAACCTCCTACTCTCTGGACTCCCCTCTAGCACTCTGGCACCACTCCAATCCATCCTACACTCTGCTGCCCGACTAATCCACCTGTCCCCCCGCTATTCCCCAGCCTCTCCCCTGTGTCAAGCCCTTCACTGGCTTCCTATCGCCCAGAGACTCCAGTTCAAAACCCTCACACTGACATACAAAGCCATCCACAACCTGTCTCCTCCATACATCTGTGACATGGTCTCCCGGTACCTACCTACACGCAACCTCCGATCCTCCCAAGACCTCCTTCTCTACTCCCCTCTCATCTCTTCTTCCCATAACCGCATCCAAGACTTCTCCCGTGCTTCCCCCATACTCTGGAACTCTCTACCCCAACACATCAGACTTGCGCCTACCATAGAAACCTTCAAAAAGAACCTGAAGACTCATCTCTTCCGACAAGCCTACAGCCTGCAGTGATCCTCAACCTACTGAACAGCCGCACAGCCAGCTCTTCCCTCTCCTAGTGTATCCTCACCCACCCCCTGCAGACTGTGAGCCCTCGCGGGCAGGGTCCTCCCTCCTTATGTACTCGTGTGCCTTATCTGCTTATGTTTAATGTATTTGTCTATATTTGCCCCGTATTCACATGTAAAGCGCCATGGAATAAATGGCGCTATAAAAATGTATAATAATAATAAAAAAAATAAATGTTTTGTGGTGCAAGAAGGAATTGAGAAAGTGACTGAGGGTAATGTGCCAGAAAGACAAGCTAAAAATGAGGATCTGGGACAGGGGGTCTCCCTGCTAGATATGATCCCTCCCCAGGAAATCAAGCCTCTTCTCCCGACTGTAAGCTCCGTGCCCCTCAACCCCAAAGTACCAATATATCATGGGTTGCCAAAACTCAGTGCGCCCCCACCCTGTTATCCTGCCGGGTGGATTTGTGATGTATGTGGAGTTACTAACTCTCAGTGGAGAGAGGTCTGTTACAATTGTGGAGCAAGAAGACCCGGAGTTGTAGCCCCCACCTTTCCCTTGCTAAACACTGATGGCACTTATTATCAGCCACCGCCAGCACCAGTCCCTGCTATGCCTAGTATTTCTAGTGGTTATGAGTATCCACCCCCTTTTACTTTAGTCACCCGGTCAGAGACAGGATACACAGAGGAGATAGAAGATTTCCAGGAAATGTATTCCAATGTTATTCCTGGACTCCACCGTCATGATGTGCTCTTTAGGATAGGGACAGGGGATCTTACGAAGCAGCACGTTGGGGCCATAGTAAATGCTGCAAATAATCAACTCCACCATGCTGGAGGACTGGCCGTAACAATTTCACAGAAAGGCGGACCCATGATACAGGAAGAATCTAGTTGATATATACAAACGTATGGCCAGGTAGAAACAGGACAGGTCGCAGCATCCAGAGCAGGTCAGCTGCCGTGTCAATATGTAATACATGCAGTGGGACCACGATATAATCCTACCAACATTCCTAGGTCCCAACAATTACTTACCGAGGCTGTCCAGAACGCAATCCTGTATGCCTCCTCTGTCCCCCCCCGGTACGATGCCTCAATGTACAATGGCCATACCATTAATCTCTGCCGGTATCTTTCAATATCCCAGGAAGGATGCCGCCATGGTCATAGTATCAGCAATAGAGCGGTGTATACAGGAAAACCCCATAAAATTGGAGGAGGTTGATTTGTCCTCGATAGCCGCCTAACGGCCCATCAGGCAATACAATCTCTAACTGTAACAGAGCCTCCTGACCCACTTCCGCAGCAGATGCCTCTTGTGCCCGTATTACCGCCACCTCCTCCCGCCCCTGAGTCAGTAATATCCGAATTTGAAGAAGATGATGTGGAAACTACTCCTGACAGGCCAAAGTACATCCCCCTTTTCCCCATCCTAAATAAACACCCTTTGCAACCAGTTACCCGATCCAGAAACCTCCCTCATGGCCTTTTATAGACAAATGGCAGCGAATCAAGAGATTTATTCCACTCCCCGGAGAGATCTGTTACACTTACTCCGAGTAAAGGCTGGGGAGGGATATTTTCCAATTATTGAGGGTGGCATAACATATAATGTGAATTTGGACAGAGGAACATATGAGAGTGGTGTTGATTTCTGCAATGCTTTAGAAGTTTGGGCACAAGATAGACTAGCGGACCAAGCTACCTCCCTCACAGATGTCACACAGGACAAGGGGGAGACTGCCGAGAAGTTTTCTGGGCTTCTTATGGTAGTGTTTAAAGATTTGGGGTTTTCACTGTATAATAAAGCCCATTCACACCTTTTTGTGGCAGCTTTGATGTCCGGCCTTAAATCTGAATTGAAAGAGGCAATAATGTCAGTCAGTCACCTGATATTGAGACTTCCACTCCGGATGATACATTGAAAATAGTAAAAAGTTTTCAGAAGAATTTATCCCGCTCTGCATCAGCAGGGAAATTAAAGGTTAAACCAGCAGCTGCAGTGATTCCTAGTCCAACCCCAGCCCCCACCCCAGCTGCATGCACACAGCTCCTTCCTTATCAGTGGCCTGCGCAGCAGCAGCAGATTCCAGTTCCTGCCCTCCCACCGTACACAAATCCAGTCCCCTACTCCAATATCCCTTCCGACCCTATGTCTGGGAACCCCCCTCCCCAGCCCCGCTGCACCAGTTGTCGCTTGCAGTGCTGGCGCTGTGGCCGATCACTTTCAGAGAGATTGTCATACCCCTGCTGACAGATGCTACCCTTAAAGGGACTCTGTCACCTGAATTTGGAGGGAACAATTTTCAGCCATAGGGGCGGGTTTTTGGGTGTTTGATTCACCCTTTCCTTACCCGTTGGCTGCATGCTGGCTGCAATATTGGATTGAAGTTCATTCTCTGTCCTTCATAGTACACGCCTGCGCAAGGCAAGATTGCCTATTAGATTGGTGAGTGATCTCCGAGAAAGTGCATATTTTATAATGGGTTTCCTTCTTCTCCCTTAATAGGGAAAGAAGAGTTTGGAGAAAAATAAAAATAAATCCTGCCCCACCTGTAACAAAGCTTTGCCGGTAGCCTGGAACACAAAGCTTTGTAAATCATGTACAGGTCCTTCTCAAAAAATTAGCATATAGTGTTAAATTTCATTATTTACCATAATGTAATGATTACAATTAAACTTTCATATATTATAGATTCATTATCCACCAACTGAAATTTGTCAGGTCTTTTATTGTTTTAATACTGATGATTTTGGCATACAACTCCTGATAACCCAAAAAACCTGTCTCAATAAATTAGCATATTTCACCCATCCAATCAAATAAAAGTGTTTTTTAATAACAAACAAAAAAAACATCAAATAATAATGTTCAGTTATGCACTCAATACTTGGTCGGGAATCCTTTGGCAGAAATGACTGCTTGAATGCGGCGTGGCATGGAGGCAATCAGCCTGTGACACTGCTGAGATGTTATGGAGGCCCAGGATGCTTCAATAGCGGCCTTAAGCTCATCCAGAGTGTTGGGTCTTGCGTCTCTCAACTTTCTCTTCACAATATCCCACAGATTCTCTATGGGGTTCAGGTCAGGAGAGTTGGCAGGCCAATTGAGCACAGTAATACCATGGTCAGTAAACCATTTACCAGTGGTTTTGGCACTGTGAGCAGGTGCCAGGTCGTGCTGAAAAATGAAATCTTCATCTCCATAAAGCATTTCAGCCGATGGAAGCATGAAGTGCTCCAAAATCTCCTGATAGCTAGCTGCATTGACCCTGCCCTTGATGAAACACAGTGGACCAACACCAGCAGCTGACATGGCACCCCACACCATCACTGACTGTGGGTACTTGACACTGGACTTCAGGCATTTTGGCATTTCCTTCTCCCCAGTCTTCCTCCAGACTCTGGCACCTTGATTTCCGAATGACATGCAAAATTTGCTTTCATCAGAAAAAAGTACTTGGGACCACTTAGCAACAGTCCAGTGCTGCTTCTCTGTAGCCCAGGTCAGGCGCCTCTGCCGCTGTTTATGGTTCAAAAGTGGCTTTACCTGGGGAATGCGGCACCTGTAGCCCATTTCCTGCACACGCCTGTGCATGGTGGCTCTGTATGTTTCCACACCAGACTCAGTCCACTGCTTCCTCAGGTTCCCCAAGGTCTGGAATCGGTCCTTCTCCACAATCTTCCTCAGGGTCCGGTCTCCTCTTCTCGTTGTACAGCGTTTTCTGCCACATTGTTTCCTTCCAACAGACTTACCATTGAGGTGCCTTGATACAGCACTCTGGGAACAGCCTATTTGTTGAGAAATTTCTTTCTGGGTCTTACCCTCTTGCTTGAGGGTGTCAATGATGGCCTTCTTGACATCTGTCAGGTCGCTAGTCTTACCCATGATGGGGGTTTTGAGTAATGAACCAGGCAGGGAGTTTATAAAAGCCTCAGGTATCTTTTGCATGTGTTTAGAGTTAATTAGTTGATTCAGAAGATTAGGGTAATAGGTCGTTTAGAGAACCTTTTCTTGATATGCTAATTTATTGAGACAGGTTTTTTGGGTTATCAGGAGTTGTATGCCAAAATCATCAGTATTAAAACAATAAAAGACCTGACAAATTTCAGTTGGTGGATAATGAATCTATAATATATGAAAGTTTAATTGTAATCATTACATTATGGTAAATAATGAAATTTAACACTATATGCTAATTTTTTGAGAAGGACCTGTATTCAACGGTTATGGTGTGAAGAGACCCCCGATTTTGCATCTGAACTAAAAACGATAATTAGATCTGAGGTTCAGAATGCCCTTACATCTGTCAAAAAAGGAAAGGATAAGAAAAAAGAAACAGTATATTCCCACTCTGTCCGGTCCTCATCTGATGACGTGGATTCTGACAAATCTAATTCCTCCTTATCTTCCTCCGATGAAGATTCGGGCCATCATTGCTTCCCGCTAGAGGAGGTGGATACTCTAGTGAAAGCAGTTAGAGCTACTATGGGGGTTGAGGATCCCAGACCTGATAGAACGGCTCAAGATATAATGTTCGGAAGTCTGGGACAGAAAAAGCAGAGAACATTTCCACTAAATCCCAATGTCCAGACACTGATTAAAAAATGAGTGGGAGAAACCTGATAGGAGAAATTCCTCAGTACCCTTGCTTAAAAGGAAGTATCCCTTTGAAGACGAGGCGTCCACTTCCTGGGACAAGTCACTGAAATTGGATGTAGCGGTGGCCAAAGCCTCGAAAAAAATTTGCGCTCCCGTTTGAGGATATGGGTACCCTTAAAGACCCTTTAGACAAAAAAGCGGATACTTTTCTTAAAGGGGCATGGGAATCGGCTGGGGGTAGCTTGAGACCTGCGGTTGCAGCGACCTGCACCTCCAGATCTTTAACCCCTTCCCGACCCATGACGCCACGTAGGCGTCATGAAAGTCGGTGCCAATCCGACCCATGACGCCTATGTGGCGTCATGGAAAGATCGCGTCCCTGCAGATCGGGTGAAAGGGTTAACTCCCATTTCACCCGATCTGCAGGGACAGGGGGAGTGGTAGTTTAGCCCAGGGGGGGTGGCTTCACCCCCTCGTGGCTACGATCGCTCTGATTGGCTGTTGAAAGTGAAACTGCCAATCAGAGCAATTTGTAATATTTCACCTATTATAACTGGTGAAATATTACAATCCAGCCATGGCCGATGCTGCAATATCATCGGCCATGGCTGGAAATACTAATGTGCCCCCACCCCACCCCACCGATCGCCCCCCCAGCCCCCCGATCTGGCCGGTACACTGCTCCGGCTCCTCTCCGTCCAGTGCTCCGCTCCCCCCCGTGCTCTTGTCCGCTCCCCCCGTGCTCCAATCACCCCCCCGTGCTCCAATCACCCCCCCTGCACTCCGATCCACGCCCCCGTGCTCCGTTCCAGCCCCCCCGTGCTCCGTTCCAGCCCCCCCGTGCTCCGTTCCACGCCCCCCGTGCTCCGTTCCACGCCCCCCGTGCTCCGTTCCACGCCTGCCGCGCTCCGATTCCCCCCCAGTGCTCCGATCCCCCCCCGTGGTCCCCCCCCACCCCATCATACTTACCGATCCTGCCGGGGTCCCGTCCGTCTTCTCCCTGGGCGCCGCCATCTTCCAAAATGGCGGGCGCATGCGCAGTGCGCCCGCCGAATCTGCCGGATGGCAGATTCGTTCCAAACTGCATTTTGATCACTGAGATAGATTATATCTCAGTGATCAAAATAAAAAAAATAATAAATGACCCCCCCCCTTTGTCACCCCCATAGGTAGGGACAATAAAAAAATAAAGAAATTTTTTTTTTCCACTAATGTTAGGGTAGGGTTAGGGTTAGGGCTAGGGGTAGGGTTAGGGGTAGGGTTAGGGCTAGGGTTAGGGTTTCGGTATGTGCACACGTATTCTGGTCCTCTGCGGATTTTTCCGCTGCGGATTTGCTAAACCGCTGCGGATTTATGGCGGATTTACCGCGTTTTTTTCTGCGCATTTCACTGCGGTTTTACAATTGCGATTTTCTATTGGAGCAGTTGTAAAACCGCTGCGGAATCAGCAGAAAGAAGTGACATGCTGCGGAATGTAAACCGCTGCGTTTCCGTGCAGTTTTTCCGCAGCATGTGTACAGCGATTTTTGTTTCCCGTAGGTTTACATTGAACTGTAAACTCATGGGAAACTGCTGCGGATCCGCAGCGTTTTCCGCAGCTTGTGCACATACCTTTAGAATTAGGCTATGTGCACACGGTGTGGATTTGGCTGCGGATTGGCCGCTGCGGATTCGTAGCAGTTTTCCATCACGTTTACAGTACCATGTAAACATATGAAAAACCAAATCCGCTGTGCCCATGGTGCGGAAAATACCGCGCGGAAACGCTGCGTTGTATTTTCCGCAGCATGTCAATTCTTTGTGCAGATTCCGCAGCGTTTTACACCTGTTCCTCAATAGGAATCCGCAGGTGAAATCCGCACAAAAAACACTGGAAATCCGCAGAAAATCCGCAGGTAAAACGCAGTGCCTTTTACCCGCGGATTTTTCAAAAATGGTGCTGAAAAATGTCACACGAATCCGCAACGTGGGCACATAGCCTTAGGGTTAGGGTTGGAATTAGGGTTGTGGTTAGGGTTGTGATTAGGGTTATGGCTACAGTTGGGATTAGAGTTAGGGGTGTGTTGGAGTTAGAATTGAGGGGTTACCACTGTTTAGGCACATCAGGGGTCTCCAAACGCAACATGGCGCCACCATTGATTCCAGGCAATCTCGTATTCAAAAAGTCAAATGGTGCTCCCTCACTTCCGAGCCCTGACGTGCGCCCAAACAGTGGTTTACCCCCACATATGGGGTACCAGCATACTCAGGATAAACTGCGCAACAATTACTGGGGTCCAATTTCTCCTGTTACCCTTGTGAATCTAAAAAAATGCTTGCTAAAACATAATTTTTGAGGAAAGAAAAATGATTTTTTATTTTCACGGCTCTGCGTTGTAAACGTCTGTGAAGCACTTGGGGGTTCAAAGTGCTCACCACATATCTAGATAAGTTCCTTGGGGGGTCTAGTTTCTAAAATGGGGTCACTTGTGGGGGGTTTCTACTGTTTAGGCACACCAGGGGCTCTGCAAACGCAATGTGACGCCCGCAGACCATTCCATCAAAGTCTGCATTTCAAAAGTCACTACTTCCCTTCTGAGCCCCGACGTGTGCCCAAACAGTGGTTTACCCCCACACATGGGGTATCAGCGTACTCAGGAGAAACTGGACAACAACTATTGGGGTCCAATTTCTCCTGTTACCCTTGGGAAAATAAAAAATTCTGGGCTAAATAATTATTTTTGAGGAAAGAAAACGTATTTATTATTTTCACGGCTCTGCATTATAAACTTCTATGAAGCACTTGGGGGTTCAAAGTGCTCACCACACATCTAGATAAGTTCCTTTCGGGGTCTAGTTTCCAAAATGGGGTCACTTGTGGGGGGTTTCTACTGTTTACGCACATCAGGGGCTCTGCAAACGCAACGTGACGCCCGCAGAGCATTCCATCAAAGTCTGCATTTCAAAACGTCACTACTTCAATTCCGAGCCCCGGCATGTGCCCAAACAGTAGTTTACCCCCACATATGGGGTATCACTGTACTCAGGAGAAACTGGACAACAAATATTGGGGTCAAATTTCTCCTGTTACCCTTGGGAAAATTAAAAAATTCTGGGCTAAATAATTATTTTTGAGGAAAGAAAACGTATTTATTATTTTCACGGCTCTGCATTATAAACTTCTATGAAGCACTTGGGGGTTCAAAGTGCTCACCACACATCTAGATAAGTTCCTTTCGGGGTCTAGTTTCCAAAATGGGGTCACTTGTGGGGGGTTTCTACTGTTAAGCCACATCAGGGGCTCTGCAAACGCAACGTGATGCCCACAGAGCATTCTATCAAAGTCTGCATTTCAAAACGTCACTACTTCACTTCCGAGCCCCAGCATGTGCCCAAACAGTGATTTACCCCCACATATGGGGTATCAGCGTACTCAGGAGAAACTGGACAACAACTTTTGGGGTCAAATTTCTCCTGTTACCCTTGGGAAAATAAAAAATTGCAGGCTAAAAGATCATTTTTGAGAAAATAATTTTTTTTTTTAATTTTCATGGCTCTGCGTTATAAACTTCTGTGAAACACTTGGGGGTTCAAAGTCCTCACCACACATCTAGATTAGTTCCTTTGGGGGTCTAGTTTCCAAAATGGGGTCATTTCTGGGGGATCTCCAATGTTTAGGCACACAGGGGCTCTCCAAACGTGACTTGGTGTCCGCTAATGATTGGAGCTAATTTTCCATTTAAAAAGCCAAATGGCGTGCCATCCCTTCCGAGCCCTGCCGTGCGCCCAAACAGTGGTTTACCCCCACATATGGGGTATCAGCGTACTCAGGACAAACTGGACAACAATATTTGGGGTCCAATTTCTCCTATTATCCTTGGCAAAATAGGAAATTCCAGGCTAAAAAATCATTTTTGAGGAAAGAAAAATTATTTTTTATTTTCATGGCTCTGCGTTATAAACTTCTGTGAAGCACCTGGGGGTTTAAAGTGCTCAGTATGCATCTAGATAAGTTCCTTGGGGGGTCTAGTTTCCAAAATGGGGTCACTTGTGGGGGAGCTCCAATGTTTAGGCACACAGGGGCTCTCCAAACGCGACATGGTGTCCGCTAGCAATTGGAGCTAATTTTCCATTCAAAAAGTCAAATGGCGCGCCTTCCCTTCCGAGCCCTGCCGAGTGCCCAAACAGTGGTTTACCCCCACATATGAGGTATCGGCGTACTCGAGAGAAATTGCCCAACAAATTTTATGATCCATTTTATCCTACTGCCCATGTGAAAATGAAAAAATTGAGGCGAAAAGAATTTTTTTGTGAAAAAAAAGTACTTTTTCATTTTTACAGATCAATTTGTGAAGCACCTGAGGGTTTAAAGTGCTCACTAGGCATCTAAATAAGTTCCTTGGGGGGTCTAGTTTCCAAAATGTGGTCACTTGTGGGGGAGCGCCAATGTTTAGGCACACAGGAGCTATCCAAACGCGACATGGTGTCCGCTAACGATGGAAATAATTTTTCATTCAAAAAGTCAAATGGCGCTCCTTCCCTTCCGAGCCTTACCATGTGCCCAAACAGTGGTTTACCCCCACATGTGAGGTATTGGTGTACTCAGGAGAAATTGCCCAACATATTTTAGGATCATTTTATCCTGTTGCCCATGTGAAAATGAAAAAATTGAGGCTAAAAGAATTTTTTTGTGAAAAAAAAGTACTTTTTCATTTCTACGGATCAATTTGTGAAGCACCTGGGGGTTCAAAGTGCTCACTATGCATCTAGATAAGTTCCTTGGGGCGTCTAGTTTCCAAAATGGGGTCACTTGTGGGGGAGCTCCAATTTTTAGGCACACGGAGGCTCTCCAAACGTGACATGGTGTCCGCTAAAGAGTGGAGCCAATTTTTTATTCAAAAAGTCAAATGGCGCTCCTTCCCTTCCAAGCCCTGCCGTGCGCCCAAACAATGGTTTACCCCCACATATGAGGTATCAGCGTACTCAGGACAAATTGGACAACAACTTTCGTGGTTCAGTTTCTCCTTTTACCATTGGGAAAATAAAAAAATTGTTGCTAAAAGATAATTTTTGTGACTAAAAAGTTAAATGTTCATTTTTTCCTTCCATGTTGCTTCTGCTGCTGTGAAGCACCTGAAGGGTTAATAAACTTATTGAATGTGGTTTTGAGTACCTTGAGGGGTGCAGTTTTTAGAATGGTGTCACTTTTGGGTATTTTCAGCCATATAGACCCCTCAAACTGACTTCAAATGTGAGGTGGTCCCTAAAAAAAATGGTTTTGTAAATTTCGTTATAAAAATGAGAAATCGCTGGTCAAATTTTAACCCTTCTAACTTCCTAACAAAAAAAAATTTTGTTTCCAAAATTGTGCTGATGTAAAGTAAACATGTGGGAAATGTTATTTATTAACTATTTTGTGTCACATATCTCTCTGGTTTAACAGAATAAAAATTCAAAATGTGAAAATTGCGAAATTTTCAAAATTTTCGCCAAATTTCCGTTTTTATCACAAATAAACGCAGAATTTATTGACCTAACTTTACCACTAACATGAAGCCCAATATGTCACGAAAAAACAATCTCAGAACCGCTAGGATCCGTTGAAGCGTTCCTGAGTTATTACCTCATAAAGGGACACTGGTCAGAATTGCAAAAAACGGCAAGGTCTTTAAGGTCAAAATAGGCTGGGTCATGAAGGGGTTAATGGTGTGGATTGACCAGCTAGAAAGCCAGATTAAAGATGGGTCACCCAGGAATAAGATGCTGGATTCAATCCCTGTAATTAGAGCAGCAGCGGCGTTCTTAGCAGATTCCTCAGCGGACTCCGTGCGCTTAACATCCAAGGCCGCTGCCCTCTCCAACGCAGCCAGAAGAACTTTATGGCTTAAGAGTTGGCCTGGGGATCTCCAAACGAAACTAAAATTATGTTCTATTCCATGTGAGGGGAATTTCTTTTTTGGGGAGACCTTGAATGACATCCTCCAGAAAGCTGGAGACAAAAAGAAGGGGTTTCCAAATCTGAGACCAGCCCCTTTCAGACAGTCCTTTCGGAACCTGAGATTTTTTTGCCGAAGACCCCCCCCCTCCCCCAGAGAGCAGAATAAATGGGAGGAAGGAAGAAGAAGGGGTAGGTGGTTACCTTTTTGGCAACACTTCCCATGACACAAAACCCTCTAAATGACATTCTCCCTACGGTGGGGGGAAGACTCACCTCATTCCTTCCCGCCTGGAAGAAAATATCCAACAATATCTGGATTTTAAAACTCATATAATCCGGTCTAAAAATAGATTTATTTTTTTTTACCCCCCTGAAATTACGTAGTGACAAAAACAAGATCTTCGGCAGCAGAGCAAGCTGCATTAGAAAAGGAAATTATCTCCCTACTACAGAAATCTGTAATTCGGGAGATCTCCCCTCAAGAAATAGAGGAAGGTTTTTTTCTCCCCACTATTTCCAGTACCAAAACCCGACGAGTCCTTTCGGACGATAATAAATCTAAAAAACTTGAACAAATACGTAAAAAATAAAAAATTCAAAATGGAAACAATAAAATCTACCATAAAGATCCTTTTCCCGAATTGCTACATGGTCGTGATAGACCTAACCCACACATACAGTACTACCATGTGCCCATCCACAAACAATCCCAAAAATTTCTCAGGAAGGCGGTCTCCATAGAGGGACAAATAATAAATTTCCAATACAGGGCTCTCCCGTTTGGGATCTCAATTGCTTCGCGAATATTCACAAAAATAGTAGCGGAAATGATGGCCCAAATAAGGGAACAAAATATACTAATAGTCCCTTACTTGGACGATTTCCTTATTTCAAGCGACTCAAAGTTGCAGGGAACAGCGGGACCGAGTAATGACTATTCTGATGAACTTGGGTTGGCTCAAAGTTGGAACCCTGTCAAATACAAGAGATTCTGGGACTAACGTTAGACTCCCAGGTTCAAGAATGCCGACTTCCAGGTTCCAAAAAGGACAATATATTGACCATGATAGCACGAACGTCGCTACTGGGCTCTCTCTCTTCATGTCTGCCAGCGATACCTTTCGCACAATTCCACACAAGGGAGCTTCAGTGGCACATACTAGAGTGGCAGTCAATACTAAAAAAAACTATTTGGAAAGCCATATCATTCTAAATTCCTCAGTTATTCATTCCCTTCTTTGGTGGGGAAAGAACCAAAAACTTTCAAAGGGAATTCCTTGGGTACCAAAAATATCTCGGGTAATAACAGCCGATGCGAGTCTCAGAGGGTGGGGGGCTCACATGGGAGTGGCTCAGGGAAACTGGACAGTTCACGAACTATCAGCATCCTCGAACCAAAAAGAACTTTGGGCGGTGCATCGTGCTCTTCTATTTTTTCTAACCTACATTCGAGGACATCCTGTCCGAATTTTTTCGGACAACAAAGTGACAGTAGCATATATAAATCACCAGGGAGGAACAAGGTCTCAGTCACTGATGAGTTCCTCAGACAAAATTATCAGCCTTGCAGAAGAAAATATACTATCCCTCTCTGCGCTACATATTCAGGGATCGAACAGCAAGAAAGCAGATTACTTAAGTCGAACCCAGTTGAAACAAGGCGAGTGGTCCCTGAATCAGTCTATCTACAACCAGATTACAGAAATGTGGGGAACTCCAACAATAGACTTATTCGCCAATTCCAAAAACAAAAAAGTAAACAAATTTTGCTCACTAAACCCGGAAGGGAATCCTCATGCTCTAGATGCCTTTCTGATCCCATGGACCCACAAGCTGACATATGCCTTTCCTCCAATCGTTCTGATCCCGGCAGTCATTCGGAAAGTCAGAGAGGACAAAACAAAAATGATTCTTATAGCCCCGTTCTGGCCAAAAAGGATATGGTTTTCCTGGCTAAGGATGCTATCGGTCTCAGACCCATGGATCCTACCGAATATACCAGACCTGCTACAGCAAGGACCGATCTTCCACTAACAAGAGTCGAACTTGCATTTGACAGCCTGGATTTTGAACGGAGACTATTAAAAGAAAGGGGTTTTTCAGACAACTTAGTTGCTATGTTGTTAAAAAGTAAAAAACCTATGACTACTAAAATATATGAAAAAAACGTGGAGAAAATTCTTATCTGTCTCCAAGGTAAAACTCCAGGATGGGCCTTCAATTGATAAAATACTTGAGTTCCTACAAAAAGGTCTGGAACAGGGGTTGGCGGTCAGTACTCTTAAGGTACAGATAGCAGCTCTGGGAGCACTCTATAATCAAAATATTGCGGCTAATCCATGGGTAATAAGATTTATTAAGGCGGTAACAAGATCAAAGCCTTTAATTACTCAAAAAATGCCCTCGTGGGACCTAAATTTAGTCCTGTCTGCCCTAACGGGTCCTCCATTTGAACCCATAGATACGATTTCCATAAAAACACTATCACTTAAGACTATTCTTTTAGTAGCTTTAACGTCTGCGCGCAGAATAAGTGACATTCAAGCCCTGTCCTCTAACCCACCTTTTACAAAAATATTGGATGATAGAGTCACTCTTAGACCCGACCCGGCCTATTTGCCAAAAGTGGCATCAAAATTTCATAGGTCACCAGAAGTATCCCTGCCGTCCTTTTGCCCAAACCCCAAAAATGAGAAAGAGCAAAACTTCCATAATTTAGATGTCAGAAGATGTCTAGTCCAATACTTAGATTCCATCAGGGAGTATAGGAAGGAAGGCTCTTTGTTTGTCTGTTTTCAGGGTCCCAGAAAAGGATTCCGGCCATCCAAAGGTACTTTGGCAAGGTGGATAAAGGAGGCAATAGCCTTGGCATATTCATCCACAGGGAATACGATCCCGGATGGTATAAGAGCGCATTCCATAAGAGCAGTAGCTACCTCATGGGCTGAGAGGTCAGAGGTATCAATTGAGCTGATTTGCAAAGCGGCCACCTGGTCATCACCATCAACCTTTTTTAGACACTATAGATTAAATCTGGCCTCTGCGTCTGACTTGTGAGAGCAAACACCGTGTGCACTGCTATACTCTGGTGCAGAGACTAGGTACCCAAACCATATAGTAGAATGTGAAAGAGTCTCGCACTCAACTTAATTTTTCATATTTGTAGATTTATTAGAAGTAGCACTGGAGTGCTACTTCTAATAAATCTACAAATATGAAAAATTAAGTTGAGTGCGAGACTCTTTCACATTCTGCGTCTGACTTGACCTTTGGGCGAAGGGTTCTCAAGCCGGTAGTCCCTCCCTAACCTTAGTCTTTGCAATTCTCTCCGTAGTGCTGTCATGGGAGACCGAGAAAGTCATAGTTACTCACCGATAACGGTGTTTCTCGGAGCCCATGACAGCACCCGCTTATTCCCTCCCATCACGAGTGCGGTGAGCACCTTTATTTACATATAACTTATATAATATAATATAGGCACGGGGTTCCTCTAATAAGAAATGTTATAATATGTTTTTCTCTGTTGTAACTAACCTGGAGGTCCTCCGATGCTCTGTAAACCAACTGATGCGAGGGAGAGGTACCGCCCTTTTATCTGTAGGTTTTCTGTCCCTGAAGGGCGGATCCCCTCTCTCTGTAGTGCTGTCATGGGCTCCGAGAAACACCGTTATCGGGGAGTAACTATGACTTTTTGGGTCACTGTCTCCTTCAGGGTGTCAGACACCTCACAGAAGAAAGAAAGATAGCCGTTAGCTCCCTTCCTTTTCCAAAAGATGAGACTGAACTCCAGCGTTTTCTTGGACTATGTACTTATTGTCGTCAGTGGATACCGGATGCATCCCGCATAATGCAACCTATTGTCGTCAGTGGATACCGGATGCATCCCGCATAATGCAACCTATTGTCGTCAGTGGATACTGGATGCATCCCGCATAATGCAACTCCTTTACAATGCCTTAAAAGACAGTATAATGAACTATAAGGAAAGATCACTGGTTTGTATTGAAAGCCTTCATCGTGCCTTCTCTGAATTAAAGCGGCTTATTGCTTCCCCGCCTGCCTTGTCTGAGAATGAAGGACACGCAGCAGGGGTACTTACACAATCACATGGCAATCGCAATGACCAGTAGGCTATTATTCAGCCCACCTCGACCCCGTGGCCTGGGCATCACCAAGTTGCATGAGGGCAGTTCACGCCACTCACTCGTTGCTTAACAAGACTGCAGACATAATTCTTGGACATGAAACGCACATTTTTTCCCTGCATGATATTGTGGCAATACTATAAACATAAGGATGAATGACCTTGGGGAGATCAAAACATCCAACACCGCGGAGACACCATCACGTGTTTCTCAACGCAGTGATCCAGAACACTGCCCCCATCCCTTATGGGAAATATGCAAATGCATGTAGAAAAGCCGCGGAGACACCATCACGTGTTTCTCAACGCAAGCAATAAATAGCCAGGTCTTTCACAGGGAAGGAACAACCACGGGAAGGGCAGCATCCAAAAGGAAAACCACCTATGTCAAAACATGGTATCCATCCACAGACAGCTGTTTCGGGGTATTTGCCCCTCATCAGTGTGGAGTAGGAAACTGGCTATTAGGAGCAGTGCCTGGTAAAAGGACTATAAACATAAGGATGAATGACCTCGGGGAGATCAAAACATCCAACACCGCGGAGACACCATCACGTGTTTCTCAACGCAGTGATCCAGAACACTGCCCCATCCTTATGGAAAATATGCAAATGTATGTAGAAAAGCCGTGGAGACACCATCACGTGTTTCTCAACGCAAGCAATAAATAGCCAGGTCTTTCACCGGGAAGGAACAACCAAGGGAAGGGCAGCATCCAAAAGGAAAACCACCTATGCCAAAACATGGTATCCATCCACAGACAGCTGCTTCCTACTCCACACTGATGAGGGGCAAATACCCCGAAACAGCTGTCTGTGGATGGATACCAAAAATTCTACTGGGCTCCAGGTATTTCTACAGTCCTGACAGCACTCAACCGTGCATGTAACTTCTGTCAGATCTGCAATCCCCGTCAACTTCAACGTTTACCCCCCGAAGCATCTTGCTAAGCCAGACTATCCTTCCCAAAGGCTCCAGGTGGACTGTTGTGAATTCTGTGGTCAAGCTCCCTCCTGTGGTCATGAGTGGTACTTCGGCTGGTTCTGTCTATGAGCTTCCGCTGGTGGATGTGAGTGGGGCTGCGGCTTCTGAGTTTCCTTCCTCAGGTGAGGAGGTTAAGTCGTTAGGTGCTGCTCTATTTAACTCCACCTAGTTCTTTGTTCCTGGCCTCCAGTCAATGTTCCAGTATTGGTCTGGCTCTCTCCTGGATCGTTCTTGTGGCCTGTCTGCCCTGCATAAGCTAAGTTCTGCTTGTGTTACTTTTGTTTGCTATATTTTCTGTCCAGCTTGCTATATTGGTTTTTCTTGCTTGCTGGAAGCTCTGAGACGCAGAGGGAGCACCTCCGTACCGTTAGTCGGTGCGGAGGGTCTTTTTGCCCCTTTGTGTGGTTGTTTGTAGGTTTTTGTGCTGACCGCAAAGCTATCTTTCCTATCCTCGGTCTATTCAGTAAGTCGGGCCTCACTTTGCTAAAATCAATTTCATCTCTGTGTTTGTATTTTCATCTTAACTCACAGTCATTATATGTGGGGGGCTGCCTTTTCCTTTGGGGAATTTCTCTGAGGCAAGGTAGGCTTATTTTTCTATCTTCAGGGCTAGTTAGTTTCTCAGGCTGTGCCGAGTTGCATAGGGAGCGTTAGGCGCAATCCACGGCTACCTCTAGTGTGGTATGATAGGATTAGGGATTGCGGTCAGCAGAGTTTCCACGTCTCAGAGCTCGTCCTATGTTAGTAACTATCAGGTCACTTTGTGTGTTCTTAACCACTAGGTCCATTGTGGTTCTGAATCACCTGTTCATAACAGTACTGGAGGCCCAAGGTACTAATGCTTCTCAATAGAGGGAAAAGAGAAGTTCTGAGACCATTTTTTTTTCTTTGCACTGTGTTTTGTCTTTCTTTTCCCCTTTACATCAGGGTGGTTCAGAACACAGGTGTAGACATGGACATTCAAGGTCTGTCCTCTTTGATGGATAATCTCGCTATAAGTGTTCAGAACATTCAAGATTTAGTGGTTCAGAATCCTATGTTAGAACCTAAAATTCCTATTCCTGAGTTATTTTCTGGAGATAGAGCTAAGTTTCTGAATTTCAAAAATAATTGTAAACTATTTCTGGCTTTGAAACCCCGCTCCTCTGGTGACTCAGTTCAACAAGTAAAGATCATAATTTCTTTATTACGTGGCGACCCTCAAGACTGGGCATTTTCCCTTGCGCCAGGAGATCCTGCATTATGTGATATTGATGCGTTTTTTCTGGCGCTCGGGTTGCTTTATGATGAACCTAATTCAGTGGATCAGGCAGAGAAAATCTTGCTGGCTCTGTGTCAGGGTCAAGATGAGGTAGAGATATATTGTCAGAAATTTAGGAAGTGGTCTGTGCTCACTCAATGGAATGAATGTGCTCTGGCAGCAATTTTCAGAAAGGGTCTCTCTGAAGCCCTTAAGGATGTCATGGTGGGATTTCCTATGCCTGCTGGTCTGAATGAGTCTGTCTTGGGCCATTCAGATCGATCGACGCTTACGTGAGCGTAAAACTGTGCACCATTTGGCGGTATTATCTGAGCATAAACCTGAGCCTATGCAATGCAATAGGACTTTGACCATAGCTGAACGGCAAGAACACAGACGACGGAATGGGCTGTGTTTTTACTGTGGTGATTCCACTCATGCTATCGCCGATTGTCCTAAGCGCACTAAGCGGTTCGCTGGGTCTGCCACCATTGGTACGGTACAGTCGAAATTTATTTTGTCCGTTACTTTGATCTGCTCTTTGTCATCCTATTCTGTCATGGCATTTGTGGATTCAGGTGCTGCCCTGAATTTGATGGACTTGGAGTATGCTAGGCGCTGTGGGTTTTTCTTGGAGCCCTTGCAGTATCCTATTCCATTGAGAGGAATTGATGCTACGCCTTTGGCCAAGAATAAGCCTCAGTACTGGACCCAGCTGACCATGTGCATGGCTCCTGCGCATCAGGAGGATATTCGCTTTTTGGTGTTGCATAATCTGCATGATGTGGTCGTGTTGGGGTTGCCATGGCTACAAGTCCATAACCCAGTATTGGATTGGAAATCAATGTCTGTGTCCAGCTGGGGTTGTCAGGGGGTACATGGTGATGTTCCATTTCTGTCTATTTTATCATCCACCCCTTCTGAGGTCCCAGAGTTCTTGTCGGATTACCAGGATGTATTTGATGAGCCCAAGTCCAGTGCTCTACCTCCGCATAGGGATTGTGATTGTGCTATCGATTTGATTCCTGGTAGTAAGTTTCCTAAAGGTCGACTGTTTAATTTGTCTGTGCCTGAGCACGCCGCTATGCGGAGTTACGTAAAGGAATCCTTGGAGAAGGGTCATATTCGCCCGTCGTCGTCGCCATTGGGAGCAGGGTTCTTTTTTGTGGCCAAGAAGGATGGTTCGCTGAGACCTTGTATTGATTACCGCCTTCTAAATAAAATCACGGTCAAATTTCAGTACCCCTTGCCGCTGCTGTCTGATTTGTTTGCTCGGATTAAGGGGGCTAATTGGTTCACCAAGATAGATCTTCGTGGTGCGTATAATCTTGTGCGCATTAAACAGGGCGATGAATGGAAAACAGCATTTAATACGCCCGAGGGCCATTTTGAGTACCTGGTTATGCCATTCGGGCTTTCTAATGCTCCATCAGTGTTTCAGTCCTTCATGCATGACATCTTCCGAGAGTACCTGGATAAATTCCTGATTGTATACTTGGATGATATTTTGGTCTTCTCGGATGATTGGGAGTCTCACGTGAAGCAGGTCAGAATGGTGTTCCAGGTCCTGCGTGCGAATTCTTTGTTTGTGAAGGGGTCAAAGTGTCTCTTTGGTGTTCAGAAGGTTTCATTTTTGGGTTTCATTTTTTTCCCTTCTACTATCGAGATGGACCCTGTTAAAGTTCAGGCCATTTATGATTGGACTCAGCCGACTTCTCTGAAGAGTCTGCAAAAGTTCCTGGGCTTTGCTAATTTTTATCGTCGCTTCATCAATAATTTTTCTAGTGTTGCTAAACCGTTGACTGATTTGACCAAGAAGGGTGCTGATGTGGTCAATTGGTCTTCTGCTGCTGTGGAAGCTTTTCAAGAGTTGAAGCGTCGTTTTTCTTCTGCCCCTGTGTTGTGTCAACCAGATGTTTCGCTCCCGTTCCAGGTCGAGGTTGATGCTTCTGAGATTGGAGCAGGGGCTGTTTTGTCGCAAAGAAGTTCTGATGGCTCGGTGATGAAAGCATGCGCTTTCTTTTCCAGGAAGTTTTCGCCTGCTGAGCGTAATTATGATGTTGGCAATCGAGAGTTGCTGGCCATGAAGTGGGCATTCGAGGAGTGGCGTCATTGGCTTGAAGGAGCTAAGCATCGCATGGTGGTCTTGACTGATCACAAGAACTTGACTTATCTCGAGTCTGCCAAATGGTTGAATCCTAGAGAGGCTCGTTGGTCGCTGTTTTTCTCCCGTTTTGACTTTGTGGTTTCGTACCTTCCGGGCTCTAAAAATGTGAAGGCGGATGCCCTGTCTAGGAGTTTTGTGCCCGACTCTCCGGGTTTGTCTGAGCCGGCGGGTATTCTCAAAGAGGGAGTAATTTTGTCTGCCATCTCCCCTGATTTGCGGCGGGTGCTGCAAAAATTTCAGGCTAATAGACCTGACCATTGCCCAGCGGAGAAACTGTTTGTCCTTGATAAATGGACGAGTAGAGTTATCTCTGAGGTTCATTGTTCGGTGTTGGCTGGTCATCCTGGAATCTTTGGTACCAGAGATTTGGTGGCTAGATCCTTTTGGTGGCCGTCTCTGTCGCGGGATGTGCGTTCGTTTGTGCAGTCCTGTGGGATTTGTGCTCGGGCTAAGCCCTGCTGTTCTCGTGCCAGTGAGTTGCTTTTGCCCTTGCCAGTCCCGAAGAGGCCCTGGACACATATCTCTATGGATTTTATTTCGGATCTCCCCATCTCTCAAAAAATGTCGGTCATTTGGGTTGTTTGTGATCGCTTCTCGAAGATGGTCCATTTGGTACCCTTGTCTAAATTGCCTTCCTCCTCTGATTTGGTGCCATTGTTCTTCCAGCATGTGGTTCGTTTACATGGCATTCCGGAGAACATCGTTTCTGACAGAGGTTCCCAGTTTGTTTCGAGGTTTTGGCGAGCCTTTTGTGCTAGGATGGGCATTGATTTGTCTTTTTCCTCGGCTTTCCATCCTCAGACAAATGGCCAGACTGAACGAACCAATCAGACCTTGGAAACATATCTGAGATGTTTTGTTTCTGCCGATCAGGATGATTGGATGTCCTTTTTGCCTTTGGCTGAGTTCGCCCTTAATAATCGGGCCAGCTCGGCTACTTTGGTTTCGCCGTTTTTCTGCAATTCTGGTTTCCATCCTCGTTTCTCTTCAGGGCAGGTTGAGTCTTCTGACTGTCCTGGTGTGGATACTGTGGTGGATAGGTTGCAGCAGATTTGGACTCGTGGTGGACAATTTGACATTGTCTCAGGAGAGGGCTCAACGTTTCGCTAACCGCAGGCGCTGTGTGGGTCCCCGAATTCGTGTTGGGGATTTGGTTTGGTTGTCTTCTCGTTATATTCCTATGAAAGTTTCCTCTCCTAAGTTTAAGCCTCGTTTCATTGGTCCATACAGGATTTCTGAGGTTCTTAATCCTGTGTCTTTTCGTTTGACCCTTCCAGCTTCTTTTTCCATCCATAACGTATTCCATAGGTCATTGTTGCGGAGATACGTGGCACCTGTGGTTCCATCCGTTGATCCTCCTGCCCCGGTTTTGGTTGAGGGGGATTTGGAGTATATAGTGGAGAAGATTTTGGATTCTCGTATTACGAGACGGAAACTTCAGTACCTGGTTAAGTGGAAGGGTTATGGTCAGGAAGATAATTCCTGGGTCTTTGTGTTATGAAAGGTAATTCAGTACCACAATGGACATAGAGGTCAGCGCACATAGTGACCTGGCAATAACCCAAAAAACAAGAACGAGCTCTGAGACGTGGGAACTCTGTTGACCGCAATCCCTAATCCTTTCCAACCACACTAAAGGCAGCCGTGGATTGCGCCTATCGCTCCCTATGCAACTCGGCACGGCCTGAGAAACTAGCTAGCCTGAAGATAAAAAATAAGCCTACCTTGCCTCAGAGAAATACCCCAAAGGAAAAGGCAGCCCCCCACATATAATGACTGTGAGTTAAGATGAAAAGACAAACGTAGAGATGAAATAGATTTAGCAAAGTGAAGCCCGACTATCTGAACAGATCGAGGATAGGAAAGGTAACTTTGCGGTCAACACAAAACCCTACAAACAGCCACGCAAAGGGGGCAAAAAGACCCTCCGTACCGAACTAACGGCACGGAGGTACACCCTCTGCGTCCCAGAGCTTCCAGCAAGCAGAAAAAAACAAAATGACAAGCTGGACAGAAAAAAACAGCAAACAAATAGCAAAGAGGAACTTAGCTATGCAGAGCAGCAGGCCACAGGAACGATCCAGGAGGAGACAGGTCCAATACTAGAACATTGACTGTAGGCCAGGATCAAAGCACTAGGTGGAGTTAAATAGAGCAGCACCTAACGACTTCACCACATCACCTGAGGAAGGAAACTCAGAAGCCGCAGTACCACTTTCCTCCACCAACGGAAGCTCACAGAGAGAACCAGCCGAAGTACCACTTGTGACCACAGGAGGGAGCTCTGCCACAGAATTCACAACAGTACCCCCCCCCTTGAGGAGGGGTCACCGAACCCTCACCAGAGCTCCCAGGACGACCAGGATGAGCCATATGAAAGGCACGAACAAGATCGGGAGCATGGACATCAGAGGCAAAGACCCAGGAATTATCTTCCTGAGCATAACCCTTCCACTTAACCAGATACTGGAGTTTCCGCCTTGAAACACGAGAATCCAAAATCTTCTCCACAATATACTCCAACTCCCCCTCCACCAAAACCGGGGCAGGAGGATCAACAGATGGAACCATAGGTGCCACGTATCTCCGCAACAATGACCTATGGAATACGTTATGTATGGAAAAAGAATCTGGAAGGGTCAGACGAAAAGACACAGGGTTAAGAACCTCAGAAATCCTATACGGACCAATAAAACAAGGTTTAAACTTAGGAGAGGAAACCTTCATAGGAATATGACGAGAAGATAACCAAACCAAGTCCCCAACCCGAAGTCGGGGACCCACACAGCGTCTGCGATTAGCGAAACGTTGAGCCTTCTCCTGGGACAAAGTCAAATTGTCCACTACATGAGTCCAAATCTGCTGCAACCTGTCCACCACAGTATCCACACCAGGACAGTCCGAAGACTCAACCTGCCCCGAAGAGAAACGAGGATGGAACCCAGAGTTGCAGAAAAACGGTGAAACCAAGGTAGCCGAGCTGGCCCGATTATTAAGGGCGAACTCAGCCAAAGGCAAAAAGGACACCCAGTCATCCTGATCAGCAGAAACAAAGCATCTCAGATATGTTTCCAAGGTCTGATTGGTTCGTTCGGTCTGGCCATTAGTCTGAGGATGGAAAGCCGAGGAAAAAGACAAGTCAATGCCCATCCTACCACAAAAGGCTCGCCAAAACCTCGAAACAAACTGGGAACCTCTGTCAGAAACGATATTCTCTGGAATGCCATGTAAACGAACCACATGCTGGAAAAACAATGGCACCAAATCAGAGGAGGAAGGCAATTTAGACAAGGGTACCAAATGGACCATCTTAGAGAAGCGATCACAGACCACCCAAATGACTGACATCTTTTGAGAGACGGGAAGATCTGAAATAAAATCCATAGAGATATGTGTCCAAGGCCTCTTCGGGACCGGCAAGGGCAAAAGCAACCCACTGGCACGAGAACAGCAGGGCTTAGCCCGAGCACAAATCCCACAGGACTGCACAAAAGTACGCACATCCCGCGACAGAGATGGCCACCAAAAGGATCTAGCCACCAACTCTCTGGTACCAAAGATTCCAGGATGACCAGCCAACACCGAACAATGAACCTCAGAGATAACTTTATTCGTCCACCTATCAGGGACAAACAGTTTCTCCGCTGGGCAACGATCAGGTTTATTAGCCTGAAATTTTTGCAACACCCGCCGCAAATCAGGGGAGATGGCAGACACAATTACTCCCTCTTTGAGGATACCCGCCGGCTCAGATACACCCGGAGAGTCGGGCACAAAACTCCTAGACAGAGCATCCGCCTTCACATTTTTAGAGCCCGGAAGGTATGAAATCACAAAGTCAAAACGGGCAAAAAACAACGACCAACGAGCTTGTCTAGGAGTCAACCGCTTGGCGGACTCGAGATAAGTCAAGTTCTTATGATCAGTCAAGACCACCACGCGATGCTTAGCTCCTTCAAGCCAATGACGCCACTCCTCGAATGCCCACTTCATGGCCAGCAACTCTCGATTGCCCACATCATAATTTCGCTCAGCAGGCGAAAACTTCCTGGAAAAGAAGGCGCATGGTTTCATCACCGAGCAATCAGAACTTCTCTGCGACAAAACAGCCCCTGCTCCAATCTCAGAAGCATCAACCTCGACCTGGAACGGAAGCGAAACATCTGGTTGACACAACACAGGGGCAGAAGAAAAACGACGCTTCAACTCTTGAAAAGCTTCCAGAAGACCAATTGACCAAATCAGCACCTTTCTTGGTCAAATCGGTCAATGGTTTAGCAATACTAGAAAAATTGCAGATGAAGCGACGATAAAAATTAGCAAAGCCCAGGAACTTTTGCAGACTTTTCAGAGATGTCGGCTGAGTCCAATTATGGATGGCTTGGACCTTAACAGGGTCCATCTCGATAGTAGAAGGGGAAAAGATGAACCCCAAAAATGAAACCTTCTGAACACCAAAGAGACACTTTGATCCCTTCACAAACAAAGAATTAGCACGCAGGACCTGAAACACCGTTCTGACCTGCTTCACATGAGACTCCCAATCATCCGAGAAGATCAAAATGTCATCTAAGTACACAATCAGGAATTTATCCAGGTACTCTCGGAAGATGTCATGCATAAAGGACTGAAACACTGATGGAGCGTTGGCAAGTCCGAATGGCATTACTAGATACTCAAAATGGCCCTCGGGCGTATTAAATGCAGTTTTCCACTCATCGCCTCGCTTAATACGCACAAGATTATACGCACCACGAAGATCTATCTTGGTGAACCAACTAGCCCCCTTAATCCGAGCAAACAAATCAGATAACAATGGCAAGGGGTACTGAAATTTAACTGTGATCTTATTTAGAAGACGGTAATCTATACAAGGTCTCAGTGAACCATCCTTCTTGGCTACAAAAAAGAACCCTGCTCCTAATGGCGACGATGACGGGCGAATATGCCCCTTCTCCAAAGACTCCTTCACATAACTCCGCATAGCGGCGTGCTCAGGCACAGATAAATTAAACAGTCGACCTTTTGGGAATTTACTACCAGGAATCAAATTGATAGCACAATCACAATCCCTATGCGGAGGTAGGGTATCGGACTTGGGCTCATCAAATAAATCCCGGTAATCAGACAAGAACTCAGGAACCTCAGAAGGGGTGGATGACGAAATAGTCAGAAATGGGACATCACCATGTACCCCCTGACAACCACAGCTGGACACAGACATGGATTTCCAATCTAATACTGGATTATGGACTTGTAGCCATGGCAACCCCAACACGACCACATCATGCAGATTATGCAACACCAGAAAGCGAATAACCTCCTGATGTGCAGGAGCCATGCACATGGTCAGCTGGGTCCAGTACTGAGGCTTATTCTTGGCCAAAGGCGTAGCATCAATTCCTCTCAATGGAATAGGACACTGCAAGGGCTCCAAGAAAAACCCACAACGCCTAGCATACTCCAAGTCCATCAAATTCAGAGCAGCGCCTGAGTCCACAAATGCCATGACAGAATACGATGACAAAGAACAGATCAAGGTAACAGACAGAAGAAATTTTGACTGTACCATACCAATGGTGGCAGACCTAGCGAACCGCTTAGTGCGCTTGGGACAATCAGAGATGGCATGAGTGGAATCACCACAGTAGAAACACAGCCCATTCAGACGTCTGTGTTCTTGCCGTTCAACTCTGGTCAAAGTCCTATCGCACTGCATAGGCTCAGGTTTAAGCTCAGGTAATACCGCCAAATGGTGCACAGATTTACGCTCGCGCAAGCGTCGACCGATCTGAATGGCCAAAGACATAGACTCATTCAGACCAGCAGGCATAGGAAATCCCACCATGACATCCTTAAGGGCTTCAGAGAGACCTTTTCTGAAAATAGCTGCGAGCGCACCTTCATTCCACTGAGTGAGTACGGACCACTTTCTAAATTTCTGACAATATACCTCTATTTCATCCTGACCCTGACACAGAGCCAGCAAATTCTTCTCTGCCTGATCCACAGAATTAGGCTCATCGTACAGCAATCCGAGCGCCAGGAAAAATGCATCGATATTACTTAATGCAGGATCTCCTGACGCAAGAGAAAATGCCCAGTCCTGAGGGTCGCCACGCAAAAAAGAAATAACGATCCTAACTTGTTGAACTGGGTCACCAGAGGAGCGAGGTTTCAAAGCCAGAAATAGTTTACAATTATTTTTGAAACTCAGAAATTTAGTTCTATCTCCAAAAAACAAATCAGGAATAGGAATTCTCGGTTCTAACATAGAATTCTGAAACACAAAGTCTTGAATACTTTGTACTCTTGCCGTGAGCTGATCCACACATGAAGACAGACCTTTAATGTCCATTGCTACACCTGTGTCCTGAACCACCCAAATGTCTAGGGGAAAAAAAAGGCAAAACACAGTGCAAAGAAAAAAAAATGGTCTCAGAACTTCTTTTTTCCCTCTATTGAGAATCATTAGTACTTTAGGCCTCCAGTACTGTTATGAAAGGTAATTCAGTACCACAATGGACATAGAGGTCAGCGCACATACAGTGACCTGGCAATAACCCAAAAAACAAGAACGAGCTCTGAGACGTGGGAACTCTGTTGACCGCAATCCCTAATCCTTTCCAACCACACTAAAGGCAGCCGTGGATTGCGCCTATCGCTCCCTATGCAACTTGGCACAGCCTGAGAAACTAGCTAGCCTGAAGATAGAAAATAAGCCTACCTTGCCTCAGAGAAATACCCCAAAGGAAAAGGCAGCCCCCCACATATAATGACTGTGAGTTAAGATGAAAAGACAAACGTAGAGATGAAATAGATTTAGCAAAGTGAGGCCCGACTTTCTGAACAGAGCGAGGATAGGAAAGGTAACTTTGCGGTCAACACAAAACCCTACAAACAACCACGCAAAGGGGGCAAAAAGACCCTCCGTACCGAACTAACGGCACGGAGGTACACCCTCTGCGTCCCAGAGCTTCCAGCAAGCAGAAAAAAACAAAATGACAAGCTGGACAGAAAAAAAACAGCAAACAAATAGCAAAGAGGAACTTAGCTATGCAGAGCAGCAGGCCACAGGAACGATCCAGGAGGAGACAGGTCCAATACTTGAACATTGACTGGAGGCCAGGATCAAAGCACTAGGTGGAGTTAAATAGAGCAGCACCTAACGACTTCACCACGCACCTGAGGAAGGAAACTCAGAAGCCGCAGTACCACTTTCCTCCACCAACGGAAGCTCACAGAGAGAACCAGCCGAAGTACCACTTGTGACCACAGGAGGGAGCTCTGCCACAGAATTCACAAAATCTTTGCCTCTGATGTTCATGCTGCCGATCTGGTTCGTGCCTTTCATTTGGCTCATCCTGGTCGGCCTGGGGGCTCTGGTGAGGGTTCGGTGACCCCTCCTCAAGGGGGGGGGGTACTGTTGTGAATTCTGTGGTCATGCTCCCTCCTGTGGTCATGAGTGGTACTTCGGCTGGTTCTGTATATGAGCTTCCGCTGGTGGATGTGAGTGGGGCTGCGGCTTTTGAGTTTCCTTCCTCAGGTGAGGAGGTTAAGTCGTTAGGTGCTGCTCTATTTAACTCCACCTAGTTCTTTGTTCCTGGCCTCCAGTCAATGTTCCAGTATTGGTCTGGCTCTCTCCTGGATCGTTCTTGTGGCCTGTTTGCCCTGCATAAGCGAAGTTCTGCTTGTGTTACTTTTGTTTGCTATATTTTCTGTCCAGCTTGCTATATTGGTTTTTCTTGCTTGCTGGAAGCTCTGAGACGCAGAGGGAGCACCTCCGTACCGTTAGTCGGTGCGGAGGGTCTTTTTGCCCCTCTGCGTGGTTGTTTGTAGGTTTTTGTGCTGACCGCAAAGCTATCTTTCCTATCCTCGGTCTATTCAGTAAGTCGGGCCTCACTTTGCTAAAACCTATTTCATCTCTGTGTTTGTATTTTCATCTTAACTCACAGTTATTATATGTGGGGGGCTGCCTTTTCCTTTGGGGAATTTCTCTGAGGCAAGGTAGGCTTATTTTTCTATCTTCAGGGCTAGTTAGTTTCTCAGGCTGTGCCGAGTTGCATAGGGAGCGTTAGGCGCAATCCACGGCTACCTCTAGTGTGGTATGATAGGATTAGGGATTGCGGTCAGCAGAGTTTCCACGTCTCAGAGCTCGTCCTATGTTAGTAACTATCAGGTCACTTTGTGTGTTGTTAACCACTAGGTCCATTGTGGATCTGAATCACCTGTTCATAACAGTGGACATCATCACGTGGCCTAAGTCTGGAAGGTATGAATATTGTCCGGTGGTTGTTGACATATTCTCCAGCTGGCCGGAAGCATTCCCCGTTACCAACATGACTGCAAAAACTACAGTAAAGAAACTGGTGATGGAAGTCATATGCAGATATGGTGTTCCAAAAGTTGTAGAAAGTGACCAAGGTCTGGCCTTTTCTTCTCATGTGTATCAGGAGGTTCTGACAATGCTTGGATCCACTGTAGCCCTCCATACTCCGTACCATCCACAATCCAGTGGGAAAGTTGAGAGGCTGAATGGCACACTGAAGGGACAATTGAGCAAAATGATGCTGGAGACTACGGCTCCATGGCCAGAGCTCCTACCCATTGTACTGTACCACATTCGTACTACCCCTATTGCAAAACATGGCCTGTCCCCATATGAGATATTGTTTGGTACCAGGCCCCCCAGTTGCAAATTTCCAGCCTCAGCAATTATCAGAAGAAACTGACCGTGCTGTTCAATATGTTATTCAGCTTAGTAAAAATCTTGCTAACACCCATGCTCTAGTTTCTTCTTCCCTTCCAGATTCAGCAGAAACCGACACCTGTCACAACTTGAAGCCTGGTGATTTTGTGGTGACAATGTGCTGAATTGTTTGATGGTCAGCTCCACAGTCACAGGCAGTGGAGACAATATTGTTAGAAAGAATGATACTTTATACATCATCGAAATGTTCTAGTCTGTTTTTACAAGGTTTTAAAGACATCTGAGCTAGTATTCCTGGCAATATACTTTGTAATGAGTCCTCTGGATATGTGCCAGGAAACCCCACTTGCGGGAATCCTGATGTGGGTTATTGTAGTCCTTTGGGACAGTCTCCGACTTGGTGTATACTTCAGAATGTGTCTGCATTTATAGACTTAGTCCATAGATTGGTACTACAACATTCAGCCTTATGGGATTTACCTGTTGATATGTTCTGGGGGCCAACTAACGCCCTATTAGGGGTCCTTATACTTCTGCCTGCGGTAAGTCCTTTCTGTAAAATTGTTTCAAACGATAGTGATATTACTTATCAGAATGGGGATCTTACCCTAATAATATGATGCACTTTTGCACAGGCACTTTAAATGCATATGTCTCCATCTACTCTATTAGGCAGTAGTAGTGAAGTACCCCCTTATTACCATTGCTGCCTTTTCCTGTATTTGTTCTTACGTATTTTTTGATGGATTGTGATGATATACTGGGTTTTTTGAATTTTCAATAAAATTTGTATTTATTAATTGTACCTGATTACTTTTGTTTCTCTGGTTATATATATGACTTTTTGAGTGGGTACTCATTTGTTCTGATGAGCTATTGATAGCTCGTCTCTGTGACCTGAAGATGTCACTGAGGTATATGTGTTTATTATGGGATTTACCTGTTGATATGTTCTGGGTGTGTGGAGACAATGCTTATAAATGGTTGCCAGTAGGGGTAAAGGGTACTTGTATTCTAGGTTGATTAACCCTGGCCACCTTTGTCCTCTCAAATAAACAGTTGGATACACAGACTATACCCAAACATACATTATATAAATGAGCCTCAGGTAACTCACCCTGCCCTTCGGGGAGACCACATGTAGTACAGATGGGTATAGCCAATAAAATTGTCAGTTCTATTTTCATTTACCCTATGATTACACAAATGTGGGATAAATTGGTTAGGGCCACAGACTATCTAGATGACCAAATTTGCGATATATTGGATATACTTAATACTACTGTTGCTGTTCAAAACCAACTTATCATAGTCACTAATCAACATACTATAGTACTGGATTACTTAACAGCAGCACAGGGTGGTATGTGTCAGGTTATTGGACCCACTTGCTGTCATTATATAGATCCCAATAACGCTATGAAGTTAAAGTTAGAAGACATTTAAAGTCTGAGATCAATATAATAAAGACAATGATCGTAATAAGGACAGTTGGTGGGCAGACACCTTCTCCTTTCTCAATCCAGCCAATTGGTTCAAAGGAATTGGGGGCTGGATAGCTGGAATCTTGCAAAGTTTGTTACACATCGCTGCCTTTATCCTTGTCATGTATGTAATACTAAAAATTGTTCTTTGGTGTATTTCTGTATGTATTAGGAAATTCTGCACTAAAACAGCTAATGATGATACCAAAAGCGTTGCCACCCCTGCTCTTCTCTACACCGATTTCACAAAGTTATCTGATGAAGATGTTGAAGCCAAGCACATGGCTACCTTCAAAAGATCCCCACCACCATCATCAAAAATTGTTATTCCTAAATTCTAGCATACAGGGGGATGGGTACGCCGCAACAGCTATGGCTGGTAACATGGCACCAGTCATGTGAAGACCAGTACCCCTCGAGCTTATAGCTTTGGATAGTACCTCTGATGCTAGACGTTAACAAAATTTATCTAGGGGGGATTGTGACGGACTAAAATTAAGAAAGAGTAAAGCGGGCTTCACTTTGTGCTTTTCGACTCTATCTTGTTGTTTATGAGATAAATTCTGTTATTTATCTAGGTAAAAGTTCACAGTTGTTGTGGGGCCAGATTGTTCTAGCCTGAATAAGATATGAGACTGAGGGTGTATTGTTCTGCGAGACCTTGACACACAGGCTGTTATGTTTTTTTAATATGCCACGTAAACACGGCCATATATGTAGTTTCCGGTTTTCCTGTATTTTTATAGGTTAAGTGCTGCAAGTGTGATTTTATACTATTGGTTGAAGTATAACTTGCTAAATACTACAAAAGAAGTGACATAATAAACGGGGCTTAGAGATCTGCTTGATCCTCCCAAACAGAGATACGTCTCCATCTGGTCATTCTCAGTTGCCGGCAACGGCCTGTGGATTAATTCGGAAGTCACTGAGTCAACCGTGAAGGGTAACTTCAGATCCTCCCCGAACAATAGCAACCTAGCATAGAATGATGCCTAGGCATATCAGTCTAAGGCTGGTTTCACATTTGCGTTTTGTTTGGGTGCGTTTTTGCGGTAAAAAACGCATGGTGAAAAAACGCATGTAAACGCATGCAAACGCTGCGTTTTTTTGACGCATGCGTTTTTGCATGTGGTGTAAAAAACGCGGCGTTTTACCGCGTTTACATGCGTTTTTTCATGCGTTTGCGTTTTTTAAACGCATGCTGAGAAATGTGTGACAGCTGCCAATCATTAAAAAAAAGTAAAAAACCCACTATAAACAGAAATAGTTAGGGTTAGGGGTAGGGTTAGGGGTAGGGATCATAACCCTAACCCTAAAGGGATCCTAACCCTAACCCTACCCCTAACCCTAAGGGATCCTAACCCTAACCCTACCCCTAACCCTAAGGGATCCTAACCCTAACCCTACCCCTAACCATAAAGGGGTTAGGGGTAGGGTTAGGATCCCTTAGGGTTAGGGGTAGGGTTAGGATCCCTTTATCACCTTTACGTTGGGTGGTGGCATATTAGTGTGTTTTCAGGGTTTTTAATAAAAAAACGCATGCGTTTTTTAACGCAAAAAACGCATGCACCAAAAAACGCATGCGTCCCCATTGACTCCAATGCATTTTTTGACCCAAAAAAAACGCATGAAAACGCATGCGTTTTTTTTTGGTCCAAAAAACGCTTCTAAAAATACTACAAGTAGCATTTTAGAAAAAAAACGCATGCAGTAAAAAAACGCATGCGTTGCAAAACGCGACCAAACGCATACACAAAAAAACGCATGCGTTTTCAATGTTAAATATAGGGAAAAAAAACGCAGCAGACAAAAACGCAAGTGTGAAACCAGCCTAAGTCTATTAGTGAAAAATTAAGAAACTCATGTATTTTCAACTTTTTCCCCCATGAGGAAACCCTTGTAAAATGTTTGTTACATTCAGCCAGAGCCGAATGTAACAGTATATGGATCCAGAACAGCCCAGCTCCGACCACTGTGTAGTAGCTCCACCCAGATACTGTGCTCAGATTCTGTTCGCTAGATTGAGTACCTTAGTTCATCTCCTATTCATGGCATACACAGACATTTTTGATGAAATGGCCAGTTCATACTCCAGCCTCACTGTGCCCCAGGACCTGCTTCAGGTTTTAGTGGGCCACGGGCGAAAGAGTATCAGTGGGCCCCTTTAACACATACCACAATTTATGATGCACAGATACAGCAGAGAAATGTAGGTATAGTACAATGCCAGAGATTTCACTTACGTCTTACATTACATGAGTGATATCAATAGTTCAGAAACCGGACAGTATAGTCCTGCATACAGTATTATAGGCACCACACAGTCCTCCATACAGTATTATGGGCATCATATAGTGCTCAATACAGAATAATGAGCCCCATATAATGCTCCATATAGACTAATGAGCCCCATATATTTCTCCATACAGTATTATTGGCACCACATTTTGCTCCATACAGTATGAGCCCAATATATTGCTCCATACTGTATAATGGGCCCCATATATTGCTCCATACATAATGGGTCCTATAAAATGTTCCATACATTATATGATGGGCTCCATATAATGCTACAGTATATGATGGGCCCCATATATTGCTCCATATATAATGCTCTATAAAGTATAGGATGGGCCCTATATATTGCTCCATACAGTATGAGTCTCATCTAATGCTCCATATATAATGACCCCATATGATGCTCCATGTATGATGCTCCGTGATGAGCCTCATATAATGTTCCATATATAATGGGTCCCATATATGATGCTCCAGTGTATGATGGGCCCATATATGATGCTCCAGTGTATGATGAGCCCATATATGATTCTCCAGTGTATAATGGGCCCCACATATGATGCTCCAGTGTATAATGGGCCCCCTATATAATGCTCCATATATGATGGGCCCCATATATGATGCTCCAGTGTATGATGGGGCCTATATATGATGCTCCAGTGTATGGGCCCATATATGATGCTCCAGTGTATAATTGGCTCTATATTGATGCTCCAGTGAATGACGAGCCCAATATATGATGTTCCAGTGTATAATGCGCCCAATATATAATGCTCCATATGTGATATGCTCCATATATGATGCTCCAGTGTATGATGGTTCCCATATATAATGCTCCAAATATTAAAAAAAAATGAAATTCCTCTCATAGCTGGCTGCTGCTCTGCTCCGGACTCCTTGGCATTGCCATCTTCTGGCTCTCTGTACTGTGACTGTTGAGGCAGAGGGCGCACAGACGTGACATCGCGTCCTCTGACCTGAACATCACTGTCAAGACGCGGAAGACGGCGCAGCGTTGGAGCGGGGAGAGTTAAGTATTGTAAGTGTCGTGGCCTGGAGCAGGCGGGGGGGCCCACTTGCAGGTGCCGACACAGGCACAGACACCGAACCCCCATAGCGCGCCGGTGTCCCCATGGCGAGTCGGCCTCCCTGCCTGCTCAGGGCCCCGGCACTTGCGCAGGTACGCTGGGTGCTGACGCCGGCCCTGCTGTGCCCCTGTGTACAAAGACTAAGCAATGAAAACATGAATTGATGTGTAGAAAGTGTGTCCTGAACAGAGCCCTGACCTCCATGCCAAACATCTATGGGCCACTTTTCTTGTTCAACATCGGTATTTGACCTTCCAAATGCTACGCTGGATGAATTCGTACAGGCACTCGAAAGTCTTGTGGAAAGGCACAATCACCTGGAGCTATAATAAAGCAATGTGAAATATATTTTGGCATGTTTAGATTCCATCTACAAATGATATCATTCTGTGGCTTTCACCCTTGTCTTTATTGACGGATTTAGAGGTTTTGTGCTGCTTGTAGCCAATCTTGCTTTGTGACAGTGTGGATGTCAGGTCGATCACCAGGGTTGTACTGCAGCATTTCTTTGATCAGACTTTTGCATTTTTCTTCCACTTTTATATCTACGGGAAACCTCACTTCTTCTTTCTGTTGAATTTGTAACAGTGTATTCAAGTATGTCCTATTAAATGGCATTTCTCCGGTCACCATTATGTAGAGGATTACTCCCAGGCTCCAAATGTCAGTCTTTTGTGGGTCATGCAGCACCTACAATAAAAGCACTTCTTTCTTTACTCCAATATGGAAGTATTTCCTCTCATTGCATCTCTCATCCTCACAGGAGATCACAATAATCTTGTCAGTACAGCAATTAGCCAATCATTTTTATCATAAGTGTTTTAGTGGCTGGTAGTTTACAGTACTAAACAAATGGATTATAATTTACAATTTCATCCACATGCTGCCGCCATATTCTATTTATAAAGAACAAGCATGCCACAGATTTTCATCAGTTGAAAACTATCCGAGGTGAAAGTGACATTAGCTTAATTTGATAATACCAGACTAATCTTTCAAGCCCCTTGCACACTGACTGTTATAGTGTTACGTCATTGTCAATGTGCACATGTATGGAAAGTGATCAGGAACCAAGTCTGCTCAATACTGGGCAGATTACCAGCATCTACCAAAAACATCTGGAGCTAGCTTGTGTTAGGGTGCTGTCACACTGCATTTTGGCACTCGTTCGTTGGTGTCATCAGGGCTTACGTCCAAATCCCCCCTGCAAAACAGGATTTTGGCATATGCACCAAACAGGGCCATAGGCTATTTTGGTGTTGACTGAGTGAACTTGTGCTCTGTCGTGCATCATTTTCGGGCGAGTACGCCTACTGGAGGTCGACACTCAAATGACCATTATTGTCTATGGCCCCCCCCTGGCGCATAAGCCCGAATCATATTTTGCAGTGGTAGGGGAGGCAGTTCGGACTGAAGTCCTAGCAGGAACAATGAACGGATGCCGAGATGCAGTGTGAAAGCATCCTTCACCATTTAGATGCCACTGGCAGCAATATTTACAGTGGGTATGGAAAGTATTCAGACCACTTTAAATTTTTCACTCTGCTTCATTGCAGCCATTTGGTTAATTCAAAAAAGTTCATTTTTTCTCATTAATGTACACTGCACCCTATCATGACTAAAAAACAAAAAAATGTAGAAATTTTTGCAAATATTATAAAAAAGCAAAACTGAAATATCATATGGTCAGAAGTATTCAGATCCTTTACTCAGACACTCTTATTTAAGTCACATGCTGTCCATTTCCTTGTGATCCTCCTTGAGATGGTTCTACTCCTTCATTGGAGTCCAGCTGTGTTTAATTAAACTGATAGGACTTGATTTGGAAAGGCACACACCTGTCTATATAAGACCTCACAGTGCATGTCAGACCAAATGAGAAGCATGAGGTCAAAGGAACTGGCCAAGGAGTTCAGAGACAAAATTGTGGTAAGGCACAGATATCTTCAAGGTTACAACAGAATTTGTGCAGTACTCAAGGTTCCTAAGAGGACAGTGTCCTCCATAATCCTTAAATGGAAGAAGTTTGGGCCATCAGAAGTCTTCCTAGACCTGGCCATCCAGCCAAACTGAGCAATCATGGAAGGAGAGCCTTGGTGAGAGAGCGAAAGAAGAACCCCAAGATCACTGTGGCTGAGCTCCAGGGATGCAGTAGGGAGATGGAAGAAAGTTCTGTAACACCCCAGGTAACCGGTTGTTACAGTGATGTTGCCTTCCTTTCGGGGAGGGCTATATCATGCTTGGAGGCAAGGAGGATTCCCTTTACCAGGTAACACACCTACATACAACACATTCCGAATCCAGGCCAGAAGGGGGAGCTCTGAACCCAGATTCAAAGGAGCTTCCCTCAGATATTTATATCCTGGTCTGGAGTAGGATTTAGCCAGTTGTTGAGAGACACTGAAGAGTGAGAACAGAGAGCAGACTGTGGGGCCGTGCAGCCACGTGTGAGCTGCAGCTCCAGGAAAAGGAAGGGAACCTGAAGAGTTGCATGTCAGTGAACACCTGAGGAAAGAAGTACAGGAGAAAGAAAAGGGCTTAGAGGGGAACTATGACCAGGCACCCTCTGAGCCGAAGCGCAGGGACCGGGCATCGGGAGCCCAAGGCTGTGTTGTACTCCAGGACACACTGCAGAACTGGAGGGCATAGGACTTTATGCAATTTGCCCACACCTGAAGGTGCAGCAGTACACTAGGAGCCCGCGTCATGATAGAGACCCTATAAAACGGCTCACACTGCCCACTATAAGGGTAACTGTCCAAGAACAGGAGAGAGAGGACTTTGCCAGCAAGCTACAGGCAGCAGGGACCTTTCATACAAGTATGAGTAGGAAGGCTTACGGACCTCACCTGGGAGTGGGATCAACCTTTGCCTCCAGGCTGGCCGGACCATATCACCACCTGTTCCTGGTGCCCTGGACTGCGGCTGCTTACAACCATTAAACCAGGTAAAGATGTTACAACCTTGTGTCCTCCGATTATTTGCCGGCATCCACCATCCCTGCCAATGCACACTGGGAGCCCTGGGGACCCCGCTTCACCTGTAGGAAGCGCCACCATCTTTGCTGCAGTAACATCACCCCAGAAGACCCCTTTAAGCATTGTCGGTTACCTCTGACCGAGAACTACAGGTGGCATCATGAACACAAACTTTATTACTACTCCCTTTAAAAGACCTTTCCCTTTATCTGGGCACCCAGGGCCATGGACCAGGTCACAGCCACCGTGACATCCCCTTTAAGTGCGACCAGACCTGGTACCGAGTGCCCCACTGCCCTGGAGGGTGACTCAGTTCCACAAAGTCTGCTATCACTGCAGCCCTCCACCAGTCAGGCCTTTATGGCAGAGTGGCCCGACGGAAGACTCTCCTCAGTGCAATACATATGAAAACCCGCATAGAGTTTGCTAAAAAACACATGAAGGACTCCCAGACTGAGAAATAAGATTCTCTGGTCTGATGAGATGAAGATAGAATTATCACCAAAACAGTCTAAGTGGTATGTGTGGAGAAAACCAGGCACTGCTCATCACCTGCCCAGTACAATCCCAACCGTGAAACAAGGTGGCAGCATCATGCTATGGGGGTGTTTTTCAGGTGCAGGGACAGGATGACCGGTTGTCATTGAAGGAAACATGAATGTGGCCAAGTACAGAGATATCCTGGATGAAAACCTCTTCCAGAGTGCTCTGGACCTCAGACTTAGCCGAAGATTCACCTTCCAACAAGACAATGACCATAAGAACACAACTAAAATAACAAAGAAGTGGCTTCAGAACAGCTCTATGACCATTCTTGACTGGCCCAGACATAGCGCTGACCTAAACCCAATTGAGCATCTCTGGAGAGACCTGAAAATGGCTGTCTACCAACGTTTACCATCCAACCTGACGGAACTGGAGAGGATCTGCATCATTCCCAAGAAGACTCATGGCTGTACTAGCTCAAAAGGGTGCTTCTACTCAATACTGAGCAAAGGGTCTGAATACTTACAGTATAACCATGTGATATTTCAGTTTTTCTTTTTTAATAAATTTGAAAAAATTACATTTGTTTTTTTCAGTCAAGATGGGTGTGCAGAATGTACATTAATGAGAGAAAAATGAGCTTTTATGAATTTACCAAATGGCTGCAATGAAACAAAGAGTGAAAAATTTATAGGGGTCTGAATACTTTCTGTATCCACTGTATATATTAAATATCCAAATTTGACATTTTACAGTTTCTATGCTTTCCCACTCAAAAAAACATGCAATAAAAAGCAATCAAAATGTTGTCTGTACATGGAATGGTATCAAGAATATTGTCAGCTTGGTAACACAAACCATTTTGTTTTGCTTATCAATTTGGTTAACCAGTAAGAAAAAAAAACCCTATAGGTCTCATCTCCGTAATAATACGGCTCAGAAGAAGCATATTTCCAGGTCACTTTTACAGCACAATAAACACCCATCCCCCCAAAAAAAAACTTAAAAACTAAACTTTTCACCTCTTATTTCAATTTATTAAATGGTAAAATGATTTGTGTTATTGAAATCTGCAACTAATCCTGCTTAATTTTTGCCTCTTAGAAAAATTAACATACAAAAATGAAAAAAAGAAAAACTTCTCCTGTGGAATCTTTCAATAAAAAGAGTTTTAAAAAAAGCCAGTCATGAACGGGTTGATTGCAGTTAAAAAAGTCAGTGTTGATGAGAATGGATCCATGCACAAAATAAACGGGGGCTGCAGATGATAGTCATGGCAACCAGAGGTCAAATTATTAGCTCTAAGGCCTGTTTCAAGCCACGTTCACACGTTCAGTATTTGGTCAATATTTTACCTCAGTATTTGTAAGCCAAAACAAGGAGTGGAACGGTCAGAGGAAAAGTATATTAGAAAAGTATATTAGAAACACGTAAGCACTTCTGAATTTCCACCCGCTCCTGGTTTGGTCTTACAAATACTGAGGTCAAATACTGACCAAATACTGAACGTGTGAACGTGGCCTTAGAAGTCAGTGTGTCTGGCACGTGTGGTGACATTTTTCACACTTACCGGAGACACTTACACATGTAGACACATTCAAGTGAATGGGTCTTTGCAAATGATAGTGTGTTTCCACAGACTGTGTCCATGGGCAAAATACACTGACATTTCCGTTTATTAACAGCAGCATGGGCTGCAAAACGTACCGCATATGTGCACACTGATGATACACGGATGATAGTCGTGTGTCATCAGTGTGACATGTACGGCGCCTGGGAATCAGCATAACTGTTCACGCTGATCCCTGGTGGCGGGTGCTGACGAAAGCTCACATCATTGTCCCCTGCTTGCACTGCGATCAGCACTAACAGGTGACAGTGATGTGAGTTGTCTTCAGAGCTGGGGAACACCATGAACCGCACAGCTGATTCCCAGACACCTCTATGTGTGATACTGATGCGGCACACGATTGCCACAAGTATGCCACAAGTATTAAAAACACGGACACTAATATCTCCGGTGCTGGTTTTTCCAGTACTGGAAATATCAGGACATGTGAAAGAGCCCCAAGTCTGACAACTACAGTGGCCTATTATTATTATTTATTATTATAGCGCCATTTGTTCCATGGGGCTTTATATGTGAAAAGGGTATACATAAAAAAACGAGTAAAGTAATCTTAAACAATACAAGTGTATTGGGTGAGGATAGACTATGTAAGGGTAGAGCTGGTCGTGCAGTGGCTTGGTCGATTGGTGGTTAATGCAGGTTGTAGGCTTGTCGGAAGATGTAGTTCTTCAGGTTCTTTTTGAAGGTTTCCATGGTAGGCGAGAGTCTAATATATTGGGGCAGAGAGTTCCAGAGTAGGGGTGATGTGGGAGAGAAATCTTGTATGCGATTGTGGGAAGAGAAGATAAGAGGGGAGTAGAGAAGGAGATCTTGTGAGGATTGGAGGTTGCTTGTAGCGAAGTACCGGGAGACGAGGTCAGAGATGTATGGACAATACAAGTTGTGGATGGCTTTGTATGCCATGGTTAGGGTTTTGAACTGGAGTCTTTGTGTAATGGGGAGCCAGTGCAGGGATTGACAGAGGGGAGAGACCGGGGAATGGGGGGGGGAGGTGGATTAGTCGAGCTGCAGAGATTAGAATAGATTGGAAGAGTGTTAGAGGGGAAGTCACAGAGCAGGAGGTTGCAGTAGTCAAGGCGGGAGATGATGAGGGCATGGACTAGGGTTTTTGCGATTCTTGGTTGAGGAATGAACGGATCCATTAAATATTTTTGAATTGAATTTGGCAGGAAGTGGAAAGGGCTTAGACATGTGGTTTGAAAGAGAGATCAGTGTCAAGGATTACCCCGAGGCAGTGAGCTTGCGGGACTGGGGAGAGTGGGGAGATGTGATCTTGAGAGTAGAGTGGAGAGTCGATCTTCTGTAATGGCGGAGAAGTTGGTTTTGGAGGAGGAGGGCTGGGCAGTTAGGAGGAAGGGCTCTGGGGGTTGTCAGCCAAAACTGTCTCTCATGTTATCAATCTATTAGACTATGCCAAGAGCATGGTCTAAATCAGGGGTCTCAAACACGCGGCCCCTCCGGCTGCTTCATGCGGCCCGCAGGCACATAGGCCCCGTAACGATCGCGCTCGCTCCAGCAGCCGCCGACATCCGCGCATTGTATAAATTATGTAAATTTATTTGCATTTTGCAGTGAGAAGTAAGTATTTGATCCTCTACCAATCATTAAAGGTACTGTCACACTGAACGATATAGTTAACGATATCGTTGCTTTTTGTGACGTAGCAACGATATCGTTAACTAAATCGTTATGTGTGACAGCGACCAACGATCAGGCCCCTGCTGGGAGATCGTTGGTTGCTGGGGAAAGTCCAGCACTTTATTTTGCCACTGGATCTCCCGCTGACATCGCTGAATCCGCGTGTGTGACGCCGATTCAGCGATGTCGTCACTGGTAACCAGGGTAAACATCGGGTTACTAAGCGCAGGGCCGCGCTTAGTAACCCGATGTTTACCCTGGTTACCGTTGTAAATGTAAAAAAAAAAACACTACATACTTACATTCCCGGTGTCTGGTCAGGTCCCTCGCCTTCAGCTTCCCGCACTGACTGGTGAGCGCCGGCCAGCCGTAAAGCAAAGCACAGCGGTGACGTCACCGCTGTACTTTACGGCCGGCGCTCAGTCAGTGCTGGAAGCTGAAGGCGAGGGACATGACCAGACACCGGGAATGTAAGTATGTAGTGTTTGTTTTTTTACATTTACAACGGTAACTAGGGTAAACATCGGGTTACTAAGCGCGGCCCTGCGCTTAGTAACCCGATGTTTACCCTGGTTACCCGGGGACTTCAGGATCGTTGGTCGCTGGAGAGCTGTCTGTATGACAGCTCTCCAGCGACCAAACAGCGACGCTGCAGCGATCGACATCGTTGTCGGTATCGCTACAGCGTCGCTTAGTGTGACGGTACCTTAACCCCTTAGTGACAGAGCCAATTTGGTACTTAATGACAGGCCAATTTTTGCAATTCTGACCACTGTCACTTTATGAGGTTATAACTCTGGAACGCTTCAACGGATCCCGCTGATTCTGAGATTGTTTTTTCGTGACATATTGTACTTCATGTTAGTGGTAACATTTCTTCAATATTACTTGCGATTATTTATGAAAAAAAACGGAAATATGGCGAAAATTTTTAAAATTTTGCAATTTTCAAACTTTGTATTTTTATGCCCTTAAATCAGAGAGATATGTCATGAAAAATAGTTAATAAATAACATTTCCCACATGTCTTCTTTACATCAGCACAATTTTGGAAACAAAATTTTTTTTTGTTAGGGAGTTATAAGGGTTAAAAGTTGACCAGCAATTTCTCATTTTTACAACACCATTTTTTTTTAGGGACCACATCACATTTGAAGTCATTTTGAGGGGTCTATATGATAGAAAATAATGAAGTGTGACACCATTCTAAAAACTACACCCCTCAAGGTTCTCAAAACCCTTTACGTTTATTAACCCTTTACGTGCTTCACAGGAACTGAAACAATGTGGAAGGAAAAAATGAACATTTAACTTTTTTTTGCAAACATCTTAATTCAGAACCATTTTTTTTATTTTCATAAGTGTAAAAACAGAAATGTAACCATAAATTTTGTTATGCAATTTCTCCTGAATACGCCAATACCCCATATGTGGGGGTAAACCACTGTTAGGGCGCACCGCAGAACTTAGAAGTGAAGGAGCGCCGTTTGACTTTTTCAATGCAGAATTGGCTGGAATTGAGATCGGACACCATGTCACATTTAGAGAGCCCCTGATGTACCTAAACAGTGGAAACTCCCCACAAGTGACACCATTTTGGAAACTAGACCCCTTAAGGAACTTATCTAGATGTGTGGTGAGCACTTTGAACCCCCAAGTGCTTCACAGAAGTTTATAACGTAGAGCCGTGAAAATAAAAAATCGCTTTTGTTTACACAAAAATGATCTTTTCGCCCACAAATTCTTATTTTCACAAGGGTAACAGGAGAAATTAGACCACAAAAGTTGTTGAGCAATTTCTCCTGAGTACGCTGATACCCAATATGTGGGGGTAAACAACTGTTAGGGCGCACCGCAGAGCTTGGAAGAGAAGGAGTGCCGTTTTACTTTTTCAATGTAGAATTGGCTGGAATTGAGATTGGACGCCATGTCGCGTTTGGAGAGCCCCTGATGTGCCTAAACAGTGGAAACCCCCCACAAGTGACACCATTTTGGAAACTAGACCCCTTAAGGAACTTATCTAGATGTGTGGCGAGCACTTTGAACCCCCATGTGCTTCACAGAAGTTTATAACATAGAGCCGTGAAAAAAAAAATTGCATTTTTTCTACAAAAATGATCTTTTTGCCCACAAATTTTTATTTTCACAAGGGTAACAGGAGAAATTAGACCACTAAAGTTGTTGTGCAATTTCTCCTGAGTACGTCGATACCCAATATGTGGGGGTAAACCACTGTTTGGGCGCACCGCAGAGCTTGGAAGAGAAAGAGTGCCGTTTTACTTTTTCAATGTAGAATTGGCTGGAATTGAGATCGGACGCCATGTCGCGTTTGGAGAGCCCCTGATGTGCCTAAACAGTAGAAATCCCCCACAAGTGACCCCATTTTGGAAACTAGACCCCCCATGGAACTTATCTAGATGTGTGGTGAGAACCTTGAATGCCCAAGTGCTTCACAGAAGTTTATAATGCAGAGCCGTGAAAATAAAAAATATTTTTTTTTCCACAAAAAAGATTTTTTAGCCACCAAATTTTTATTTTCACAAGGGTAACAAGAGAAATTGGACCCTAAAAGTTGTTGTCCAATTGGTCCTGAGTATGCTGGTACCCCATATGTGGGGGTAAACCACTGTTTGGGCGCACGGCAGAGCTCGGAAGGAAGGAGCGCCGTTTTGGAATGCAGACTTTGATAGAATGGTCTGCGGGTATTATGTTGCGTTTGCAGAGCCCCTGATGTACCTAACCAGTAGAAACCCTCCACAAGTGACCCCATTTTGGAAACTAGACCCCCCAAGGAACTTATCTAGATGTGTGGTGAGAACTTTGAATGCCCAAGTGCTTCACAGAAGTTTAGAATGCAGAGTCGTGAAAATAAAAAATATTATTTTTTTCCACAAAAAAGATATTGTAGCCCCCAAGTTTTTATTTTCACAAGGGTAACAGGAGAAATTGGACTGCAATAGTTGTTGTCCAATTTATCCCGAGTACGCTGATGCACCATATGTGGAGGTAAACCACTGTTTGGGCGCACGGCAGAGCTCGGAAGGGAAGGAGCGCCTTTTTGGAATGCAGACTTTGATAGAATGGTCTGTGGGCATTATGTTGCGATTGCAGAGCCCCTGATGTACCTAAACTGTAGTAACCCCCCACAAGTGACCCCATTTTGGAAACTAGACCCCCCAAGGAACTTATCTAGATGTGTGGTGAGAACTTTGAATGCCCAAGTGCTTCACAGAAGTTTAGAATGCAGAGTCGTGAAAATAAAAAATATTATTTTTTTCACAAAAAAGATTTTGTAGCCCCCAAGTTTTTATTTTCACAAGGGTAACAAGAGAAATTGGACCCCAGAAGTTGTTGTCCAATTTATCCCGAGTACGCTGATGCCCCATATGTGGGGGTAACCCACTGTTTGGGCGCACGGCAGAGCTCAGAAGGGAGGGAGCACCATTTGACTTTTTGAGCGCAAAATTGGCTGTCGTATTTGGAGACCCCCTGATGTACCTAAACAGTGGAAACCCCCCAATTCTAGCTCCAACCCTAACCCCAACACACCCCTAACCCTAATCCCAACCTCATCCATAATCCTAATCACTAACCCTAACCATAATCACAACCCTTACCCCAAAACAACCCTAATGTCAACCCTAACCATAACCCTAATCAAAACCCTAAATCCAACACACCCCTAATCCTAATCTCAACCCTAACCTCAAACCTAACCCTAATCCCAATACACCCCTAATCACAACCCTAACCTTAACCCTAATCCCAAACCTAACCCTAATCCCAAGCGTAACCCTAATGCCAACCCTAACCCTAATACGAACCCTAATCCAAACCCTAACCCTAATCCCAGCTCTAACCCTAACTTTAGCCCCAACCCTAGCCCTAACTTTAGCCCCAACCCTAACCCTAGCCCTAGGGCTACTTTCACACTTGCGTCGTTTGGCATTCCGTCGCAATCCGTCGTTTTGGACAAGAAACGGATCCTGCAAATGTGCCCGCAGGATGCGTTTTTTGCCCATAGACTTGTATTGCCGACGGATCGTGACGGATGGCCACACGTCGCGTCCGTCGTGCACTGTATCAGTGTTTTGGCGGAGTGTCGGCACAAAAAAAGTTCAATGAAACGTTTTTTTGTACGTCGCATCCGCCATTTCTGACCGCGCATGCGTGGCCGTAACTCCGCCCCCTCCTCCCCAGGACATAGATTGGGCAGCGGATGTGTTGAAAAACTACAGCTGCTGCCCACGTTGTGCACAATTTTCACAACGTGCGTCGGTATGTCGGGCCGACGCATTGCGACGGCCCCGTACCGACGTAAGTGTGAAAGAAGCCTAACCCTAAGTTTAGCCCCAACCCTAACCCTAAATTTAGCCCCAACCCTAACCCTAAATTTAGCCCCAACCCTAACCCTAAATTTAGCCCCAACCCTAGCCCTAACCCTAGCCCTACCCCTAACCTAACCCTACCCCTAACCCTACCCCTAACCCTACCCCTAACCCTACCCCTAACCTAACCCTACCCCTAACCTAACCCTACCCCTAACCCTACCCCTAACCCTACCCCTAACCCTACCCCTAACCCTACCCCTAACCCTAACCTAACCCTACCCCTAACCCTAACCTAACCCTACCCCTAACCCTACCCCTAACCCTAATTTTAGCCCCAACTGCTGTTCTCCTGCCGGCCGGCAGATGGAGACAGATGGCGGGCGCACTGGGCATGCGTCCGCCATGTTCTGCTGCCGGCGGCCAGGAGGAGCAGCAAGAGGATCCAGGGACCTAGGTGAGTATGCTAGGGTCCCCGAATCCCCCTATTTCTCTGTCCTCTGATGTGCGATCACATCAGAGGACAGAGAATTACACTTTACTTTTTTTTTTTTTTTTTGCGGTCGCCGGTAAACAGTTAATTACCGGCGATCGCAAAACAGGGGTCGGTAATACCGACCCCGATCGTGCTCTTTGGGGTCTCGGCTACCCCCGGCAGCCGAGACCCCAAAGATTCTCCCGGTGCCGGCCGGCGGGCGCACTGCGTATGCGCCCGCCATTTTGAAGATGGCGGCGCCCACCGGGAGACACGAGGAGCATCGGGGGAGCTAGGTGAGTATTGGGGGGCCACCTGGGACCCCTTTTCTCTGTCCTCCGATGTGCGATCACATCGGAGGACAGAGAAATTAAAAAGAGATCGTTTTTTTTTTTTTTTTTTTTTTTTTTTTTTTGCAATCGCCGGTAAACGGTTAATTACCGGCGATCGCAAATGCGGGGTGGGTTAAAAAACCCCCGAATCATGTTCTCTGGGGTCTCGGCTACCCTCGGCAGCCGAGACCCCGGAGAAAATCGGCCTCTGGGGGACGCTATGGACTTTTTCCACAGCGCCGTTAATTAACGGCGCTGTGGTTTAAGTACCCTTAACGGCCGCCGTTAAAAGGCGTATCGGCGGTCGCTAAGGGGTTAAGGCTGCCGTCACACTAGCAGTATTTGGTCAGTATTTTACATTAGTATTTGTAAGCCAAAACCAGGAGTGGAACAATTAGAGGAAAAGTATAATAGAAACATATTCACCACTTCTGCATTTATCACCCACTCCTGGTTTTGGCTTACAAATACTGATGTAAAATACTGACCAAATACTGATAGTGTAACGGCAGCCTAAGGGTATGTGCACACATTCAGGAATTTTTGCGTTTTTTGCGTGTTTTTCCGTGATAAAAACGCTATAAAAACACTTAAAATCATATCATTTAGAATGCATTCCGCATTTTTTGTGCACATGTTGCATTTTTTCCCGCAAAAAAAAACGCATTCCGGAAAAAGAAGCAACATGTTCATTATTTTTGTGGATTTTTTGCGGAGTGTCTGGGAAAAAACGCGTAAAATCTGCAAAAAACGCAAAAAAAACGCATGCAGAATTCCTGCGGAAAACCTCAGGTTTATGTCAGGAAAATTCTGCATGCATTCCGGACGTGTGCACATACCCTAAGAGTTCTGGCTCCTACAGACCAGCTAGATACTCCTAATCAACTTGTGGGGTGCACATTATCAAGCATTTGGCGGTACTGGAACATTTTCCCCTATTTTCATAAGTAAGTGGCTATTTGATAGCATTATGCACAGTATGCATCCTTAGAAGCAAGTGGCCTTTGAGAATACGGCACATAGCACTTTTTGCACCTTTTGCACGATTGATTGTGTATTTTTGGTATGATATATATATATATATATATATCTATATATACATATATATATATATATTGATATTTTATACACACGTTTTTTATGGTTTCTTTAATTTTATCACTTTTTATAGCATATGCAATACATGGTCCCCCTTCTTTTCTTCTTTTGATATTTGTTTTGCCTATTGGGGTATATAGTATATAACAGAAACTGACCTGCCTTATGTAATTGGATATTACATTATATTTCTCTTGATATGTGCACATGTAGAATATATATATACATATTTACATGATTTTATTATTTTTTGTATATTTTAATGGTTTTCTCTATTGCTATTAAATTAAACATATATACTTTTATATACTCCCTGTCATCTCTCTATTGGTCCGGTTTATGCTTGGAGCATGGTCTCTTGTTCTCTTTAGTGGTCTCACTATACCTCTGACACATGTGGTGACTCTGGGATTATTAATAGGATTGAATTATAATAACTTTTGAAATAAGTATTGAAGATTCTTTATATATAGTGCCTGGGTGTCATTTCTGTGTTCATTTGATTATTGTATAAATTATGTAAATTTATTTGCATTTTGCAGTGAGAAGTAAGTATTTGATCCTCTACCAACCATTAAGGCCGGCGTCTCACTCAGCGTATAAAAATACGGTCCGTAATTTACGGCCGTAATACGCAGAAAAGTCCCCAAAATAGTGGTCCGTAGCTCCTCCGTAGGCAGGGTGGGTCAGCGTATTTTGCACATGGCATCTTCCGTATGTAATCCGTATGGCATCCGTACTTCGAGATTTTCTCGCAGGCTTGCAAAACCGACATACGAACATACAATGGATCCATGTTCTCAAAAAATCATAAAAACATATATACTGTCTATCTATCTATCTATCTATCTATCTATCTATCTATCTATCTATATATATATATGTGTCATTGAGACATATATATATATATATATTAATATTTATTTCAGCGCGATATAGCAGAAAGCCGGTAATTCAATTGCCGGCTTTTGCTATCTCCTTCCTAAACCCGACATGAAATGAGACATGGTTTACATACAGTAAACGATGTCATATCCCCATTTTTTTGCATATTCCACACTACTAATGTTAGTAGTGTGTATGTGCAAAATTTGGGCGCTCTAGCTATTAAATTTAAAGTTTAAATGGCGGAAAAAATTGTCGTGGGCTCCCGCAAAATTTTCTCCGCCAGAGTAGTAAAGCCAGTGACTGAGGGCAGATATTAATAGCCTGGAGAGGGTCCACGGTTTTTGGCCCCCCCCTGGCTAAAAACATCTGCCCCCAGCCACCCCAGAAAAGGCACATCTGGAAGATGCGCCTTTTCTGGCACTTGGCCACTCTCTTCCCATTCCCGTGTAGCGGTGGGATATGGGGTAATGAAGGGTTAATGTCACCTTGCTATTGGAAGGTGACATTAAGCCAGATTAATAATGGAGAAGCGTCAATTCTGACACCTATCCATTATTAATCCAATAGCATGTAATGGTTAATAAAAACACACACACATTATTAAAAATTATTTTAATGAAATGAACACACAGTTTGTTTGAATATTTTATTGTTCTCTCAATCCACCTGAAGACCCTCGCTCTGTAACAAAGGAAATATAATAAACCAACAATATACATACCTTCCGATGATCTGTAACGTCCCACGATGTAAATCCATCTGAAGGGGTTAAAATATTTTACAGCCAGGAGCTCTGCTAATGCAGCTGTGCTCGTGGCTGTAAAACCCCAGCGAATGAATGGAAACTAGGTCAATGACCTGTAGTTACCTTCATCCGCGGTGATGCGCCCTCTGCTGGTTGTCCTCATATGAATTCGAGCCTGGGAACTTGTCTGATTTTTTTCCCACGCTCGAAGGACATCCAGCAGAGGGCGCATCACCGCAAATGAAGGTAACTACAGGTCATTAACCTAGTTTCCATTCATTCGCTGGGGTTTTACAGCCACGAGCACAGCGGCATTAGCAGAGCTCCTGGCTGTAATATATTTTAAACCCTTCAGATGGATTTACATCGTGGAACGTTACAGATCATCGGAAGGTATGTATATTGTTGGTTTATTATGTTTCCTTTGTTACAGAACGAGAGTCTTCAGGTGGATTGAGAGAACAATAAAATATTCAAACAAACTGTGTGTTCATTTCATTAAAACAATTTTTAATAATGTGTGTGTGTTTATTAACCATTTCATGCTATTGGATTAATAATGGATAGGTGTCAGAATTGACGCTTCTCCATTATTAATCTGGCTTAATGTCACCTTCCAATAGCAAGGTGACATTAACCCTTCATTACCCCATATCCCACCGCTACACGGGAATGGGAAGAGAGTGGCCAAGTGCCAGAATAGGCGCATCTTTCAGATGTGCCTTTTCTGGGGTGGCTGGGGCAGATGTTTTTAGCCAGGGGGGGGCCAAAAACCGTGGACCCTCTCTGGGCTAATATCTGCCCTCAGTCACTGGCTTTACTACTCTGGTGGAGAAAATTGCGCCGGAGCCCACGCCAATTTTTTCTGCCATTTAACCCTTAAATTTAATAGCTAGAGCGCCCAAATTTTGCACATACACACTACTAACATTAGTAGTGTGGAATATGCAAAAAAAATGGGGATATGAGATGGTTTACTGTATGTAAACCACATCTCAAATCATGTCGGGTTTAGGAAGGAGATCGCAAAAGCCGGCAATTGAATTACCGGCTTTAAAGCTATCTAGCGCTGTATGAAATGTTAATATATATACATATATGTGTCTCAATGACATATATATATATATATATATATATATATATATATATACACCTATTCTATGTGTCCACATTTATTCTACCTATTCTACAGTCATGGACAAAAATTTTGAGAATGAGACAAATATTAATTTTTCCAAAGTCTACTGCTTCATTTTTTCTAATGGCAATTTGCATATACTCCTGAATGTCAGAGTGATCAGCTTAACAGCAATTACTGTACTTGCAAAGTCAATATTTGCCCATAAAATGAACCTGAACCCCCAAAACACATTTCAACATCATTGCAGTCCTGCCTTAAAAGGAGCAGCTAACATCGTTTTAGTGATTGATCCATTAACACAGGTGTGGGTGTTGATGAGGACAGGGCTGGCGATCAATCAGTCATGATTAAGTAAGAATGACATCACTGGACACTTTAAAAGGAGGCTGGTGCTTGGTATTATTGTTTCTCTTCAGTTAAACATGGTTATCTCTAAAGAAACACGGGCAGCCATCATTGCACTGCACAAAAATGACCTAACAGGGAAGAGTATCGCAGCTCCAAAGATTGCACCTCAGTCAACAATCTATCGCATCAGCAAGAACTTCAAGGAGAGAGCCTCCATTGTTGTCAAAAAGGCTCCAGGGCGCCCAAGAAAGACCAGCAAGCGCCAGGACCGTATCTTAAAACTGTTTCAGCTGCGGGATCGGACTACCAGCAGTGCCAAGCTTCCTCAGGAATGGCAGCAGGCTGGTGTGAGTGCTTCTGCCCACACTGTGAGGCGGAGACTCTTTGAGCAAGGCCTGGTTTCAAGGAGGACAGCAAAGAAGCCACTTCTCTCCAGAAAAAACATCAGGGACCGACTGATATTCTGCAAAAGGTACAGGGAGTGGACTGCTGAGGACTGGGGCAAAGTCATTTTCTCTGATGAATCCTCTTTTCGATTGTTTGGGACATCTGGAAAACAGCTTATTCGGAGAAGAAGAGGTGAGCGCTCCCACCAGTCTTGTCTCATGCCAACTGTAAAGCATCCTGAAACCATTCATGTGTGGGGTTGCTTCTCAGCCAAGGGAATCGGCTCACTCACAGTCTTGCCTAAAAACACAGCCATGAATAAAGAATGGTACCAGAATGTCCTCCAAGAGCAACTTCTCCCAACCGTCCAAGAGCAGTTTGGCGCCCAACAATGCCTTTTCCAGCATGATGGAGCACCTTGCCATAAAGCAAAGGTGATAACTAAATGGCTCATGGAACAAAACATAGAGATTTTGGGTCCATGACCTGGAAACTCCCCAGATCTTAATCCCATTGAGAACTTGTGGTCAATCATCAAGAGACGGGTGGACAAACAAAAACCAACAAATTCTGGCAAAATGCAAACATTGATTATGCAAGAATGGACTGCTATCAGTCAGGATTTGGTCCAGAAGTTGATTGAGAGCATGCCAGGGAGAATTGCAGAGGTCTTGAAGAAGAAGGGTCAACACTGCAAATATTGACTTGCTGCATTAACTCATTCTAACTGTCAATATAACATATTGGTACTCATAATATGATTGCAATTATATTTCTGTATGTGATATAAACATCAGACAAACACTAATAAAAACCAGAGGGCAGAAGATCATGTGAAAATATTATTTTGGTGTAATTCTCAAAACTTTTGGCCATGACTGTATTGTAAGCTGTCAGTGTGATTTTACTGTACACCGCACTGAATTGCCGGCTTTTCTCTCTAACACCGCTGCATATTTCTCGCAAGTCACACTGCTGGTCCGTGTGTAATCCGTATTTTTCTGGCCCCCATAGACTTTCATTGGCGGATTTTTTGCGCAATACGGTGACAAACGCAGCATGCTGCAATTTTCTACGGCCGTAGAAGACCGTATAATACGGATCAGTAAAATACGGCTGATAGGAGCAGGGGCATAGAGAAGCATTGTACCGTATGTAATCCGTATTTTCAGCACCCCTCTTACGTCCGTAAAACACGGTAGTGTGACAACGGCCTAAGGCTGCCGTCACACTAGCAGTATTTGGTCAGTATTTTACATCAGTATGTGTAATCCAAAACCAGGAGTGGAACAATTAGAGGAAAAGTATAATAGAAACATATGCACCACTTCTGTATTTATCACCCACTCCTAGTTTTGGCTTACAAATACTGATGTAAAATACTGACCAAATACTGATAGTGTGACGGCAGCCTGAGGCTATGTGCACACGTATGCTTTGCCACTGCGGATTTTTCCGCGGCAGATTTGATAAATCTGCAGGGCAAAAACGCTGCGTTTTTGCTGCAGATTTATTGTGGATTTACCGCGGTTTTTCTGCGGTTTTCACTGCGGTTTTACAACTGCGGTTTTCCATAGGGGCAGTTGTAAAACCGCTGCGGAATCCGCAGAAAGAAGTGACATGCTACGGAATGTAAACTGCTGCATTTCCGCATGTTTTTTTCCGCAGCATGTGCACAGCGTTTTTGGTTTCCCATAGGTTTACATTGTAATGTAAACTCATGGGAAACTGGTGCGGACCCGCAGCTGCGGAAACGCTGCGGATCCGCAGCAAAATCCGCATCGTGTGCACATACCCTGAGGGTATGTGCACACGATGCGGATTTTGCTGCGGATCCGCAGCATTTCCACAGCTGCGGATCCGCAGCAGTTTCCCATGCATTTACAGTACCATGTAAAGCAATGGGAAATTAAATCCGCTGTGCACATGCTGCGGAAAAAAACGCAGCGGTTTATTTTCCACAGCATGTCAATTCTTTCTGCGGATTCCGCTGCGGGTTTGCCCCTGCTCCAATAGAAATCTGCAGGTGCAAACCCGCAGAGGAAATTGCAAAAGAAACCGCGGTAAATCCGCAGTAAAAACCGCAGCGGTTTTTCACTGCAGATTTAGCAAATCCGCTGCGGAAAATTCCGCAATGGAATCCGCAGCGTGTGCACTTAGCCTAAGGGTATGTGCACACGTTGCGGATTCTCTGCGGATCCGCAGTGTTTTTTTGCAGTGCAGAAACGCTGCAGATCCGCAATTGATTTACAGTACAATGTAAATCAATGAGGAAAAAAAAATGCTGTGCACACTTTGTGGAAAATCCGCTGCGGAAACGCTGCGTTTAAAAGAAGTAGCATGTCATTTCTTTTTTGTGAATCTGCAGCATTTTTGTACCCATTCCATTATAGAAAACCGCAGGGGTAAAAAACGCAGCAAATCCGCAAGAAAACCGCAGCAAAAATGCACAAAAAACGCTGCAGAACCGCACAAAAACGCAACAAATCCACAGGTGCGATTTCTGCCAGGAGAGGCAGAATCCGCACCAGAAATTCCTAAGCCTAATCTGCAACGTGTGCACATAGCCTTAGGGTATGTGTCCATGTTCAGGCTTGCTTCAGGCTTTGGTCAGGATTTTATGCAGGTAAAATCCTGACCAAAACTGCACGTCAGGTCACTGGCAGGTCACCTGCGTTGTTCTTGCGTGTTTTGCTCATTGTAGCAACATGCTGCGTTCTGAAAAAAAGCGCCGCATGTGCGTTTTCGCGGCAAAAACACATGCATTTTTTCCTGCATAGTGGAGACAGGATTTCATTAACCCCTTCATGACCTTGGGATTTTTCGTTTTTCCGTGTTCGTTTTTCACTCCTCTCCTTCCCAGAGCCATAACTTTTTAATTTTTCCGTCAATTTGGCCATGTGAGGGCTTATTTTTTGCAGGACGAGTTGTACTTTTGAACAACATCATTGGTTATAGCATGTCGTGTACTAGAAAACGGGAAAAAAATTCCAAGTGCGGTGAAATTGCAAAAAAAGTGCAATCCCACACTTGTTTTTTGTTTGGCTTTTTTGCTAGGTTCACTACATGCTAAAACTGACCTGACATTATGATTCTCCAGGTCAGTACGAGTTCATAGACACCTAAAATGACTAGGTTATTTTTTACCTAAGTGGTGAAAAGAAATTCCAAACTTTGCTAAAAAAAAAAAATTGCGCCATTTTCCGATACCTGTAGCGTCTCCATTTTTCATGATCTGGGGTCGGTTGAGGGCTTATTTTTTGCGTGCCGAGATTACGTTTTTAATGATAGCATTTTGGTGCAGATACGTTCTTTTGATCGCCCGTTATTGCATTTTAATGCAATGTCGCGGCGACCAAAAAAACGTAATTCTGGCGTTTCGAATTTTTTTCTCGCTACGCTGTTTAGCGATCAGGTTAATGCTTTTTTTTAGTTGATAGATCGGGCGATTCTGCGCGAAAGGGGGGTGATTTAAACTTATATTTTTTTATTTTTTTCACATTTTTTTTAACTTTTTTTTTTACTTTTGCCATGCTTCAATAGCCTCCATGGGAGGCTAGAAGCAGGCACAGCACTATCGCCTCTGCTACATAGCAGCGATCTGCTGTTCGCTACTATGTAGTAGAAAATCAGGTGTGCTGTGAGCGCCGACCACAGGGTGGCGCTCACAGCTGCCGGCGATCAGTAACCATAGAGGTCTCAAGGACCTCTATGGTTACAATTCTGAAGCATCGCCGACCCTCGATCATGTGACGGGGGTCGGCGATGACGTCATTTCCGGCCGCCCGGCCGGAAGCGGTAGTTAAGTGCCGCTGTCTGCGTTTGACAGCGGCATTTAACTAGTTAATAGGCGCGGGCAGATCGCGATTCTGCTCGCGCCTATTACGGGCACATGTCAGCTGTTCAAAACAGCTGACATGTCCCGGCTTTGATGCGGGCTCACCGCCGAAGCCCGCATCAAAGCAGGGGATCTGACCTCGGACGTACTATCCCGTCCGAGGTCAGAAAGGGGTTAAATCCCCTCCACTATGCTGTAACATCTGGACGCTGCATTTTTTACGCTGCAGAAAAACGCAGCGTCAAAAACGCAGCGTTTCCTGAACGTGGAAACATACCCTTAGAGTTCTGGCTCCTACAGACCAGCTAGATGCTCCTAACCAACTCGTTACCTGCATTAAAGACAGCTGTCTTACTAGTCACCTTTATAAAAGACTCCTGTCCACAGACTCAATTAATCAGTCAGACTCTAATTCCACAACATGGGAAAGACCAAAGAGCTTTATAAGGATGTCAGTGACAAGATCATAGACCTGCACAAAGCTGGAATGGGCTACAAAACCATAAGTAAGACGCTGGGTGAGAAGGAGACAACTGCTGGTGCCTTAGTAAGAAAATAGAGAAATGCAAAATGACTGTCAATCGACATCGATCTGGGGCATCATGCAAAATCTCACCTCGTGGGGTATTCTTGAGCATGAGGAAGTTGAGAGATCAGCCTAAAACTACATGGGGGGAACTTGTTAATTATCTCAAGGCAGCTGGGACCACCGTTACCAAGAAAACCATTGCTAACATATTACGCCGTAAAGGTTTAAAATCCTGTAGTGGCCGCAAGGTTCCCCTGCTCAAGAAGGCACATGTGCAGGCTCGTCTGAAGTTTGCCAATGAACATCTGGATGATTCTGTGAGTGATTGGAAGAAGGTGCTGTGATCAGATGAGACAAAAATTGAAGTTGTTGGCATTAACACAACTCGCCGTGTTTGGAGGAAGAGAAATGCTGCCTATGACTCAAAGAACACAGTCCCCACTGTCAAGCATGAAGGTGGAAACATTATGTTTTGGGGGTGTTTCTCTGCTAAGGGCACAGGACTACATCACCGTATCAATGGGAGAATGGATGGAGCCATGTACCATAAAATCGTGAGTGAAAACCTCCTTCCCTCTACCAGGACATTAAAAATGGGTCATGGCTGGGTCCAAGGCAACAAAGGAGTGGCTCAAAAAGAAGCACATTAAGGTCATGGAGTGGCTTAGCCAGTCTCCAGACCTTAATCCCACAGAAAACTTATGGAGGGAGTTGAATCTCCGAATTGCCAAGCGACAGCCTCAAAACCTTAATGATCTAGAGATGATCTGCAAACAGGAGTGGGCCAAAATTCCTCCTGACGTGCGCAAACTTTATCATCAACTACAAAAAAAGGCTTGTTTGCCAGAGGGATCAAATGCTTATTTCTCACTCGTGAGACCGCTACGTCATCATCTTGCGAGACCGCAATGCACTCTTCAGACTGGAGCGCACGAGGAGCGTCGGTAACCGCTTCGATCCGGGGGCCAACGGAGGGTGAGTATATAACTATTTTTTATTTTAATTCTTTTTTTTAACAGGGATATGGTGCCCACATTGTTATATACTGCGTTGGCTGTGCAATATATTACGTGGGCTGGGCAATATACTACGTGGGCTGTGCAATATACGCTGTGCAATGTACTGCGCAATGTACTGCGTGGGCTGTGCAATGTACTGCGCGGGCTGTGCAATGTACTGCGCGGGCTGTGCAATGTACTGCGCAGGCTGTGCAATGTACTCCGCGGGCGGTGCAATGTACTCTGCGGGCTGTGCTATATACTCCGCGGGCTGTGCTATATACTCCGCGGGCTGTGCTATATACTCCGCGGGCTGTGCTATATACTCCGCGGGCTGTGCTATATACTCCGCGGGCTGTGCTATATACTATGTGGCTGTGCTATATACTACGTGGGCTGTTATATACTACGTGGCTGTGCTATATACCACGTGGCCGGCCGCGAACAATCAGCGACAGGCGCAATCCGGCCGGACGGATTGTATTCAATGTATTATTCTAAAATCTACATAAATAAACTACATACATATTCTAGAATACCCGATGCGTTAGAATCGGGCTACCATCTAGTGTATTTATATGTCTGCATTGATGTTTTTAATGTTTAATAAATAGCATACTGTACATTATACCAAAAGTGCTGGATCATTAATTCCTAAGAACACTGCGAGCTGCCAGTTTCCTTTGCACTTGCATAAATTAGTGATTACCATGACCAGTAAGAAAGCATCTGTTAACTTCTGATAGGAATATGCAACTTTCTCTAAAGACCCCCGATACACATTACACTAATATTGTTCAAACTCGCTGATGCAGACAGCTGATTGTCTGGGTATGGGGGTCACCTCCAGATGACGTCAGGAGAAATAAGTACTGGGCACATCTGATTTCAGACTGATGATCCTTTTATTTTCTATGGCCACGTTCACATGTTCAGTATTTGCTCAGTATTTTACCTCAGTATTTGTAATAAAAACCAGGTGAGGAGCAATCAGATGAGAAGTATAGAAATACGCACCACGTCTGTATTATCACCCACTCCTGGTTTTGGCTTACACATACTGATAGTGACTGCAGCCTTAGGGCACCGTCACACTATAACATTTCGATCGCTACGACGGTACGATTCGTGACGTTCCAGCGATATCGTTACGATATCGCTGTGTCTGACACGCAGCAGCGATCAGGGATCCTGCTGAGAATCGTACGTCGTAGCAGATCGTTTAGAACTTTCTTTCATCGCTGGATCTCCCGCTGTCATCGCTAGATCGGTGTGTGTGACACCGATCTAGCGATCTAGCGATGCGATCCAGCGATGCGTTCGCTTGTAACCAGGGTAAACATCGGGTAACTAAGCGCAGGACCGCGCTTAGTTACCCGATGTTTACCCTGGTTACAAGCGTTAAACTAAAAAAAAACAAACAGCACATACTTACATTCTGGTGTCCGTCAGGTCCCTTGCAGTCTGCTTCCAGCACTGTGACTGCCGGCCGTAAAGTGAAAGCAGAGCACAGCGGCTGTGCTTTCACTTTCACTTTACGGCCGGCAGTCAGTGAGTGCGGGAAGCAGACTGCAAGGGACCTGACGGACACCAGAATGTAAGTATGTGCTGTTTTTTTTTTTTTAGTTTAACGCTTGTAACCAGGGTAAACATCGGGTAACTAAGCGCGGTCCTGCGCTTAGTTACCCGATGTTTACCCTGGTTACCCAGGGACCTCGGCATCTTGGTCGCTGGAGAGCTGTCTGTGTGACAGCTCCCCAGCGACCACACTACGATTTACCTACGATCACAGCCAGGTCATATCGCTGGTCGTGATCGTAGGTAAATCGTATAGTGTGACGGTACCCTTAGAGGTGCCCCGCCGCCAGAGATGTCTGGCAGCAAATATCTCTTGGGGAGCACAGGCACGCTTTGACAAGTGTTTATGTGTATGGGAGAGCATAGTTCCCAGCCAAAAGAACTGCCAAACCACAGTTTGGCTGACAACTATCTAATGTGTATTTGGGGAAGGGCTTAAAAGAAATCTGTTACCAGGTTTTTGGTACCCAATCTGAGAGCAGCATGATGTAGGGGCAAAAACCCTGATTCCAGTGATGTATCACTTACTTTACTGTGTGCTGCAGTTTTGATAAAATCACAGTTTTATGAGCTCTCCCAGTTCTCTGAATGCTGAGCTCTGTAAATCCCCGCCCCCAACACCGATTGGCTGGCAGGTTTCAGTGGTGGGGTGTGGTTATGCTACCAGGAAGCAGATTTACTAGTCCTCTAGTGATAAAACTACAGCAGTTTATCATAACTACAGCAAGCAGCCCAGTAAGTGACGCATCGCTGGAATAAGAGTTTCTGCCCCTACACCATTTTGCTCTCAGATTCCCTTTAAGTTCTAGGTAGATAGAATAGAACCTTATCTGTTGCTAAACATCAGGGCTTCCACAACATATCTATAAAAGATAAAACACTACTTGCATACTGACTCACCTCAGGAGAAGCATATTGTGGAGATCCACAGTAAGTGGTACACACACTGGAGCTGTTCCCATCGAACATGATCCCAAAGCTGAGGTCTGAGATCTTTGCATTGATATCTGACGTGATAAGTACATTTTCACACTTAAGATCTCTGTGTGCCATATGATGGTTATGCAGATACCTGAGGCCTCTGGCGATCTGCCTAAAAAGGTGTCTGGCCATTTCAGCTGACAGCCGTACTGCGTTAAGCACAAACTGCATGAGGTCTGAGACACACAATTCCGTTACTATAAACTGTGGGTAATTACTTATCTCAATAAACTCAAAAGCAGTGATCACAGTGGGATGTTTCACCTTTCTCAAAATTGCCAACTCACGGGGGAGAAATTTCCTGGCATAGTCAGCTGAGACCTTTTTCTTGTCGATCACTTTAATGGCCACTGTGCGCTGGTGATTCCTAGATGTGGCCATTTTCACGTTTGAATAGGCTCCTTCCCCAATGGTACCTAATGTATCGTATCCCAGCTGCTTTAGCAGATGGTCAGCAGTGGGCATGATGCCAGAAAGAGACCAACCAACCATCAGGCTTGATGGACACCGTGGGTAGTGACCTGCTTCCCTCCTGTATTAGATTTTTTCTCCTCCAGAGTGCAATGCTAGAAATGGAAGCTACCCCACTGACAGTGAGGTCACACTAGACAGGTAATAATGGGCTGATCTATGACCTGTATTTGGTTGCCATAGTTACGAGTATAACTGTCATTCAATTGTCCCATCTATTAATACCTGGACCTAGGACTGTATCATAATATGGCCACATTCACACTCAATATTTGATCAGTATTTGTAAACCAAAACCAGGAGAGGAAAGGTCAGAGGGAAAGTATAAGGCTGCGGTCACACTATCAGTATTTGGTCAGTATTTTACATCAGTATTTCTCAGCCAAAACCAGGAGTGGGTGATAAATACAGAAGTGGTGCATATGTTTCTATTATACTTTTCCTCTATAATGGTTCCTCTCCTGGTTTTGGCTACAAATACTGATGTAAAATACTGACCAAATACTGATAGTGTGAATGTGACCTAATGGTTATTGATGGCTTAATGCTTGAATAGTGGCACGGTGCCTGGTCAATGCATAAAAGGACAGCAGTTCCTGTGATTAGTCTGACCTGCACATAGTAATAGCACATGGTAGTAAAAAAATACCAACAATTATAGTCCAGAACGACTTTAATGCATCTGAGAGTAGGAGTGCAGGCATATTGAGAAAGCCGCTCTCTAAATATCTTTACAGGAGACTGGTCTAACAATTTTCTTTCCTTGGCATCTGCCAGGGGCTGCTTTCTTGTCCTGAAGAATTAATTACATGTTTGGGTATGTGCCTACGATGTCTTTTTCAGTCAAGTCCGCTCCTAAACTCACCTGAAAAAGCTAGAACTGTAGAAGAAAAGACGTGGAGCGCACATCCAAAAATCATAAATAATCTAATGAGCCAGGGAAAAATTTACAAAACTGACATGAGGTTCTTAGTTTTACATTCTAAGCAGACTGTATGGCGCCCACTGCCATGTCATGGTGAACCTCTAAGTGGGTCCTAGCTTTTTGTAGCCTTGTAGTTGCGACGTTGTGCGCTAACCACCATGGCAGTGACAACGCACCAGCAGGGCGGCAACCTGGTGCCTCACAGCGCCCATGCTGCAAGACTGAGTCCCCATGACTCCAGACCATGCAGGCCCACAGGCACAAAACCACAGCAACAATGGCCGCCACACAGCACCAACGCTAAGTGAAAGGAGCAAAAGACTTTCCGGAGCTCTCAGGCCTCATTCACACGTCCGTGCTTTCAGTACATGTGATATCATTTTTTTTTCATGGATACCACATGTACCCATTATCCCTTTAAGGACCAGGGGTTTTTGCGTTTTAATTTTTTGCTCCCGTTCTTCCCATGGCCATAACTTTTTTTTTTTTCTGTCAATATGGCCATTTGAGGGCTTGTGTTTTTGCAGGACGAGTTGTAGTTTTGGACGACACCACTGATTTTTTTACCATATCATGTACTGGAAAACGGAAAAAAAAATTCCAAATGCGGTGAAATTGCAAAAAAGTGCAATTCCGCAATTGTTTTTTAGATTTGTTTTTACCATGTTCACTAAATGCTAGAACTGACCTGCCACTATGATTCTCCAGGTCAGTACGAGTTCGTAGACACCAAACATGTCTAGGCTCTTTTTTTATTTAAGTGGCGAATAAAAAATTCCAAAGTTTGTAAAAATAAATAAATTTAAAAAAAAGTTACCATTTTCCAAGACCCGTAGCGTCTCCATTTTTCGACATCTGGGGCCGGGTGAGGGTTTACTTTTTGTGTGCCGAGCTGTCGTTTCTATTGATACCATTATGGTGTGGTATGTATGGCATGGTAGCTTTTTGATAGCCTGTTATTGCATTTTTTTCTCGCTACACCGTTTGCCGATTAGAATAATTCTTTATTTATATTGCTAGATCAGCAATTCTGAACGCAACGATACCAAATATGTGCATATTTGAATTTTTTTATTGTTTTATTTTGTATGGGGTGAAAGGGGGGTGATTTGAACTTTTCTGCATTTTTTATTTTTTACATATTTTTTAAAACTTTTTTTTACTTTTTACTTGCTTCATGGGAGACTAGAATCCGCGATTATCCGATCGCTTGTGCTACACAGAGTGGGGCTGCAGCCCTGCTCTATGTAGCAGAAATGCTCACTTGCTATGAGCGCCGACTGCTGGGCGGCACTCATAGCTATCCGGCTATGACAGCCACAGGGGTCTCCTGCTAACCTCGGGTTGTCATGTCAACCCATTGGTGACCTGCGGTCATGTGATAGGGGCGCCAATGGGCGGGGTTAATGATATGCTTCCTGCGCTTGCATGTTAAATGCCGCTGTCAGAGTTTGACAGCAGCATTTAACAAGTTAACAGCCACGGGTGAATCGCGATTCCACCCGCAGCTGTTAGGGGCACATGTCAGCTGATCAAATCAGCTGTCATGTGCCGGAAAAAGTGTGGGCTCATCGCCGGAGCCAAACGGGGAGGAGTCCAATGACAGACTGTCAGTCATTGGATGTTAAGGTGCTAAAACCCATGCTGCTATTTACAAGTCCGTGATTTTACATGGACAGTGTGTCCGTGCAAAACCCACAGAGACATGTCTGTTTTTTCCTGACAGCATGGATGACAAGTGCCAAGGCAAGTCTATGGGTCCATCAAAAACATATACAGCCCATGGATGGCATTTATATGCTGTACATGCTTATCCTTACAATGCATAGGGGAAGCTTTGTAACTTATTTCTTTATTTATCCAAAGCGGAAAAACACACTAAGACACTGATGGTAAAAACAGACACACGGACCATACACTGATGGTAAACACTGATGGCTCCACTACTGTCTTTTCACGTACGTGTTTAACCGCTTCACCACTGAGCCTGTTTTCACCTTCCTGACCAGATTTTACAAATCTGACCAGTGTAAGTTTATGAGGTAATAACTCTGAGCGCTTAAACGGATTCTAGTGATTCTGAGTGTTTTCCTGTGACATGTTATATGTCACGACAGGGCCGGCTCCAGGTTTTTGAGGGTCCCGGCCGAAAGAGTCTCAGTGGGGCCCCCCCCCCTTTAACACATACCACGATTCATGATGCACAGATACAGCAGAAAAATATAGGTATAGTACAATGCCAGATTTCACTTGCATGGGCGATAGCTATTGTAAATTCTACAATACCATAAAGCAGAGGGGCTTTATATAAGTCAACCCCTTATATGCCAATTTTTGTGACCTACTCCCTCTTCCTCAGTTACCAGTTGGCATATTATTGTTAGCTGAACTTGCTGCAAAGAAAAAACTGCATACATTGAATATGACAATTTTTTAAAGGAAAACCTTTTAAAGTAAACATAAGAAAGTATTAACGTAGAACATTTGTAAAAGTGCAAAATGGATAGCATATAGCACAGCCACATAGTATATAGCACAGCCAAGTAGGATATAGCACAGCCACGTAGTATATAGCACAGCCACGTAGTATATAGCACAGCCACGTAGTATATAACACAGCCATGCAGTATATAGCACAGCCACGTAGTATATAACACAGCCTACGTAGTATATAGCATAGCCAAGTAGTATATAGCACAGCCACGCAGTATATAACAAAGCCCACGTAGCATATAACACAGCCCACATAGTATATAGCACAGCCACGTAGTGTATAGCATAGCCAAGTAGTATATAGCACAGCCATGTAGTATATAACACAGCCCACGTAATATAGCACAGCCACATAGTATATAACACAGCCCACGTAGTATATAACACAGCCCACGTAGCATATAACACAGCCATGTAGTATATAACAGAGCCCGCATCTCCCCCCCCCCAAGAATGGCCCTACAGTCCAGTACTCGCTGTTATAGTAAAAAAAAACACTCCTCACCTCTCCTCGTGACATCACCGCGCACCCGCAGTGTCAGAGGCAGAGCGGGGAATGATGGGAGAGGGAGCATCAGCTGATGTTCTCTCCTCCATCATTGCTTTGAACTGTACTGGCAGACACTGGTATAGTTCAATGCGGCGGTGGGGGAGTCAGCACTGGTGGCAGGCGGGCCCTCCTGCTTCACAGGGCCCCCATAGTGGCTGCGTGATGTGCCGCTAGCTGAGGGTCCCTGGTGGAGTGGGGGCCCTAGGCAGCTGCCTGCCCCTAACGCCAGCCCTGCCTGCAGGGGCCCCCCAGAGCCTCAGTGTTTTCCAGTACCATGAATGGGGCCGGGTGCTGACGCTGGCCCTGTGTCATGACACAGCTGTCGAGTAACCTGGGACCAGGGGCTCCTTTCCTGGCCCTAACACTAGGGGGCAACCTAGCTCGCCCTGTTTCGTGGGATACTTTAGATGACGAAGATGCCGGGGCCTCCGCCCTTGCCTTATCTCCTAAGTTAGCCCTTCATCTGTTCTCCTCCTCCACCCAGGGAAGAGGGGGCGTTACTGTGCACCGCAGCACACCAACCCAACAAATATGGCAACAAAGACAAGGGGAAACTGAAAACTCCATACACAGAAAATATTCACTCACATATACAGAGGAATCCACCAGGGTGTGCAAGTAGGGGAAGAAAGCAAAACAGGGAAGGATAAGGGATTATCAAGCATACAAACCAAACAACAGTCACTTATAACTCCTCCAGCACTTCTTCTCATACAAACTTATAATTAATTGCTAAACTGAGCCCAGGTAATAGAGCCCAGATTTTATAGGGAAAAGAAGTGGCTAAACTGAGCACATCTGTGAACAGGAATTTCCAACATGGCCGATTAACCCCTGTGTTCTGCTGGAAGAAATAAACACGTTTAATATACTGGAGAAGGGCTTCTTCTCAGCGGTGGAGTAGGAGCAACCAGACGCTGGAGTCTTCTGGCTCAGCTCAGTTGCAGTAACCCCGTGACATACTTCATGATAGTGGAAAAATTTGTTCGATATGACTTTTTGTTAAGAAGTTAGAAGGGTTAAAAGTTGACCAGCGATTTATCATTTCTCCAACAAAATTTACAAAAAAAACATTTTTAGGGACCTCATTACTCTTGAAGTGACTTTGAGGGGTCTATATGACAGAAAATATCCAAACGTAAAAACTGCACCCCTCAAGGTGCTCAAAACAAGATTTAAGAAGGTTATTAACCCTTCAGATGCTTCACAGGAACTAAAGCAACGTGGAAAGAAAAAATGAACATTTCTCCTGAGCATGCTGATACCCCATATGTGTGGGAAAACTACTGTTTGGGCACGTGGCAGGGCTCGGAAGGGAAGGAGCATAGTTTAATTTTTGAACGCAAGAATGTATGGAATCGAGAGCAGATGCCATGTCACGTTTGTAGAGCTCCTGTTGTGCCTAAACCAAGGAATCCCCCACAAATGACCCAATTTTAGAAACTAGACCCCCCACCCCCAAGGAATTTATCTAGATGTGTGGTGAGCACTTTGAGAGGCCAGATTTTTCACAGAAATTTATGACTTATATTTATAATTTACAAATGCAATTTTAGTCCCAATTTTTTTTATTTTCACAAGGGTAGCAAGAAAATGGACCCCAAAATTTGTTGAGAAATTTCTCCTGAGTATGTTGATACCCCACATGTGGGGGAAAACTACTGCTTGGGTCAGAGCCAGACTGGCCATCTGGGAGTTCTAGCAAATGCCAGATGGTTCAGCCGTGGGCCGCATTACCTGCTATTGATTGTGATGGAGCAAAAAAACACAGGCTCCGTTACTTACACAGGCAGGCTGCAGGCATCTCTTCTGCTGGGGGCCTTTTGGAGGCCGTCACACGCAGGTCACTTACCCAGGCAGGCCGCAGGCTACCGGCATCCCATCTGCCAAGGGCCACTGGAGGCAATCGAACGCAGTTGACATCGGCGGTGTGATGATTTTACTGCATCGCACCGCCAGTTTCCACTGAAAGCCGGGACAGAAAAGGAGACGGACGCTGTGGAGGACGTAGCCAGGGTTAGGGGAGTATAAGGATTTTTTTTTGGAGGCTGTGGGGGGCCATAATATGTGGGGACTGTTTGTGGGGGACCATAATAATATAAGGGGCTGTTTGTAGGGGACCATGATACTATATAGGGGCTGTTTGTGAGGGACCATCATACTATATAGGGGCTATTTGTTATAGACCATCATAGCATATGGGGGCTATTTCTGGGGGACCAACATACTATATGGTGGGCTGTCTGTGCAGGACCATCATACTATATGGGGGCTGTATGTAGGGAACCATAATACTATATGGGGATTGTTTTTAGGGGACCATCATACTATATGGCTCAGGGATAGGAAACAAAGGGTGGTTATTAATGGAGCACACTCGGACTGGGTCACGGTTATCAGTGGGGTACAACATGGGTCAGTATTGGGCCCTCTTCTTTTTAACATTTATTAACGACCTTGTAGGGGGCATACAGAGTGGAATTTCAATATTTGCAGATGACACTAAACTCTGCAGGGTAATCAATACAGAGGAGGACAATTTTATATTACAGGATGATTTATGTAAACTAGAAGCTTGGGCTGATAAATGACAAATGAGCTTTAATGGGGATAAATGTAAGGTCATGTATTTGGGTAGCAGTAATAAGATGTATAACTATGTGCTTAATTCTAAAACTCTGGGCAAAACCGTCAATGAAAAAGACCTGGGAGTATGGGTGGATGACAAACTCACATTTAGTGCCCAGTGTCAGGCAGCTGCTACAAAGGCAAATAAAATAATGGGATGCATTAAAAGAGGCATAGATGCTCATGAGGAGAACATAATTTTACCTCTATACAAGTCACTAGTTCGACCACACTTAGAATACTGTGTACCGTTCTGGTCTCCGGTGCATAAGAAAGACATGGAAGGGTATGTGTCCACATTCAGGATTGCGTCAGGATTTTTCATCAGTATTTGTAAGCCAAAACCAGGAGTGGAACAATTAGAGGAAAAGTATAATAGAAACATATGCTCCACTTTTGCATTTATCACCCACTCCTGGTTTTGGCTTACAAATACTGATGAAAAATCCTGACGAAATCCTGATGCAATCCTGAACGTGAACACATACCCGAACTCTCTTCTGTATGATGTTGTAATGAGTGATTCATTACTTAAATTTAAGAGGGGACTGGATGCCTTCTTGAAAAGTATAATGTTACAGAGTATATATACTAGATTCCTTGTTAAGGTACCTTCACACTCAGCAACTTTACAACGAGAACGTGACGTTGCAGCATCCTGGATAGCGATCTCGTTGTGTTTGACACGCAGCAGCGATCAGGATCCTGCTGTGCCATCACTGGTCGGAGCTAGAAGTCCAGAACTTTATTTGGTCGTCAGTTCGGTGTGTATCGTCATGTTTGACAGGAAAAGCAACGATGCCAGCAATGTTTTTACATGGAGCTAACAACCAGCGAGAACGATAAGTACGTCACTGGATCGCTCCTGCATCGTTCTGGTGTTGCCGTGTTTGACGTCTCCACAGCGACCTAAACAGCGAAGCTGCAGCGATCAGCTTGTTGTCTATATCATAGTAACATAGTAACATAGTAACATAGTTAGTAAGGCCGAAAAAAGACATTTGTCCATCCAGTTCAGCCTATATTCCATCATAATAAATACCCAGATCTACGTCCTTCTACAGAATCTAATAATTGTATGATACAATATTGTTCTGCTCCAGGAAGACATCCAGGCCTCTCTTGAACCCCTCGACTGAGTTCGCCATCACCACCTCCTCAGGCAAGCAATTCCAGATTCTCACTGCCCTAACAGTAAAGAATCCTCTTCTATGTTGGTGGAAAAACCTTCTCTCCTCCAGACGCAAAGAATGCCCCCTTGTGCCCGTCACCTTCCTTGGTATAAACAGATCCTCAGCAAGATATTTGTATTGTCCCCTTATATACTTATACATGGTTATTAGATCGCCCCTCAGTCGTCTTTTTTCTAGACTAAATAATCCTAATTTCGCTAATCTATCTGGGTATTGTAGTTCTCCCATCCCCTTTATTAATTTTGTTGCCCTCCTTTGTACTCTCTCTAGTTCCATTATATCCTTCCTGAGCACCGGTGCCCAAAACTGGACACAGTACTCCATGTGCGGTCTAACTAGGGATTTGTACAGAGGCAGTATAATGCTCTCATCATGTGTATCCAGACCTCTTTTAATGCACCCCATGATCCTGTTTGCCTTGGCAGCTGCTGCCTGGCACTGGCTGCTCCAGGTAAGTTTATCATTAACTAGGATCCCCAAGTCCTTCTCCCTGTCAGATTTACCCAGTGGTTTCCCGTTCAGTGTGTAATGGTGATATTGATTCCCTCTTCCCATGTGTATAACCTTACATTTATCATTGTTAAACCTCATCTGCCACCTTTCAGCCCAAGTTTCCAACTTATCCAGATCCATCTGTAGCAGAATACTATCTTCTCTTGTATTAACTGCTTTACATAGTTTTGTATCATCTGCAAATATCGATATTTTACTGTGTAAACCTTCAACCAGATCATTAATGAATATGTTGAAGAGAACAGGTCCCAATACTGACCCCTGCGGTACCCCACTGGTCACAGCGACCCAGTTAGAGACTATACCATTTATAACCACCCTCTGCTTTCTATCACTAAGCCAGTTACTAACCCATTTACACACATTTTCCCCCAGACCAAGCATTCTCATTTTGTGTACCAACCTCTTGTGCGGCACGGTATCAAACGCTTTGGAAAAATCGAGATATACCACGTCCAATGACTCACCGTGGTCCAGTCTATAGCTTACCTCTTCATAAAAACTGATTAGATTGGTTTGACAGGAGCGATTTCTCATAAACCCATGCTGATATGGAGTTAAACAGTTATTCTCATTGAGATAATCCAGGATAACATCCCTCAGAAACCCTTCAAATATTTTACCAACAATAGAGGTTAGACTTACTGGCCTATAATTTCCAGGTTCACTTTTAGAGCCCTTTTTGAATATTGGCACCACATTTGCTATGCGCCAGTCCTGCGGAACAGACCCTGTCGCTATAGAGTCACTAAAAATAAGAAATAATGGTTTATCTATTACATTACTTAGTTCTCTTAGTACTCGTGGGTGTATGCCATCCGGACCCGGAGATTTATCTATTTTAATCTTATTTAGCCGGTTTCGCACCTCTTCTTGGGTTAGATTGGTGACCCTTAATATAGGGTTTTCATTGTTTCTTGGGATTTCACCTAGCATTTCATTTTCCACCGTGAATACCGTGGAGAAGAAGGTGTTTAATATGTTAGCTTTTTCCTCGTCATCTACAACCATTCTTTCCTCACTATTTTTTAAGGGGCCTACATTTTCAGTTTTTATTCTTTTACTATTGATATAGTTGAAGAACAGTTTGGGATTAGTTTTACTCTCCTTAGCAATGTGCTTCTCTGTTTCCTTTTTGGCAGCTTTAATTAGTTTTTTAGATAAAGTATTTTTCTCCCTATAGTTTTTTAGAGCTTCAATGGTGCCATCCTGCTTTAGTAGTGCAAATGCTTTCTTTTTACTGTTAATTGCCTGTCTTACTTCTTTGTTTAGCCACATTGGGTTTTTCCTATTTCTAGTCCTTTTATTCCCACAAGGTATAAACCGCTTACACTGCCTATTTAGGATGTTCTTAAACATTTCCCATTTATTATCTGTATTCTCATTTCTGAGGATATTGTCCCAGTCTACCAGATTAAGGGCATCTCTAAGCTGTTCAAACTTTGCCTTCCTAAAGTTCAATGTTTTTGTGACTCCCTGACAAGTCCCCCTAGTGAAAGACAGGTGAAACTGCACAATATTGTGGTCGCTATTTCCTAAATGCCCAACCACTTGCAGATTTGTTATTCTGTCAGGTCTATTAGATAGTATTAGGTCTAAAAGTGCTGCTCCTCTGGTTGGATTCTGCACCAATTGTGAAAGATAATTTTTCTTGGTTATTAGCAGAAACCTGTTGCCTTTATGGGTTTCACAGGTTTCTGTTTCCCAGTTAATATCCGGGTAGTTAAAGTCCCCCATAACCAGGACCTCATTATGGGTTGCAGCTTCATCTATCTGCTTTAGAAGTAGACTTTCCATGGTTTCTGTTATATTTGGGGGTTTGTAACAGACCCCAATGAGAATTTTGTTACCATTTTGCCCTCCATGAATTTCGACCCATATGGACTCGACATCCTCATTCCCTTCGCTAATATCCTCCCTTAAAGTGGACTTTAGACAAGACTTTACATAGAGACAAACCCCTCCTCCTCTCCGATTTTTACGATCCTTTCTAAACAGACTGTAACCCTGTAAGTTAACTGCCCAGTCATAGCTTTCATCTAACCATGTCTCGGTTATTCCCACTATGTCAAAGTTACCTGTAGATATTTCTGCTTCTAGTTCTTCCATCTTGTTTGTCAGGCTTCTGGCGTTTGCGAGCATGCAGTTTAGAGGATTTTGTTTTGTTCCAATCTCCTCACTGTGGATTGTTTTAGAAATGTTCTTACCTCCCTTCTGAGTATGTTTTCCTGGGTCGTCTTTGTTCGAGTCTAATGTTTTTCTTCCCGTCCCCTCTTCTTCTAGTTTAACGCCCTCCTGATGAGTGTAGCGAGTCTTCTGGCGAATGTGTGTTTCCCAGGTTTGTTGAGGTGTAGTCCGTCTCTGGCGAGGAGTCCATCATACCAGTAATTCACACCGTGGTCCAGGAATCCAAATCCTTGTTGTCTGCACCATCGTCTTAGCCAGTTGTTTGCATCAAGGATCCTGTTCCATCTCCTGGTGCCATGCCCGTCTACTGGAAGGATAGAAGAAAAAACTACTTGTGCATCCAGTTCCTTTACTTTCTTCCCCAACTCTTCAAAGTCCTTGCAGATTGTCGGTAGGTCCTTCCTTGCCGTGTCATTGGTGCCAACATGTATCAGAAGAAATGGGTGGACGTCCTTGGAGCTGAAGAGCTTTGGTATCCTATCGGTCACATCCTTGATCATCGCACCTGGAAGGCAGCATACTTCTCTTGCAGTTATGTCCGGTCTGCAGATGGCTGCTTCGGTGCCTCTCAGTAGTGAGTCTCCCACCACCACCACTCTTCGTTGCTTCTTGGCTGTACTTTTTGCTGTCACTTGTTGCTGTGTGCCCTTTTCTTTTTTGCTTGCTGGTATTGCTTCATTCTTAGGTGTGCCATCTTCATCCTCTACAAAGATTTGATATCGGTTCTTCAGTTGTGTGGTTGGTGATTTCTCCATGGTCTTCTTGCTTCTTTTGGTCACATGCTTCCACTCATCTGCTTTTGGAGGTTCTCTGACACTTTTTGCACCTTCTGTGACCAGTAGAGATGCTTCTGTTCTGTCTAGAAAGTCTTCATTCTCTTTGATGAGTTTCAAAGTTGCTATTCTTTCTTCCAGACCCCGCACCTTTTCTTCTAAAAGGGCCACTAGCCTACACTTCTGACAGGTGAAATTGGATTCTTCTTCTGGTCGATCTGTGAACATGTAGCACATGCTGCAGCTCACCATGTAGGTTGTCACATCTGCCATGTTGCTCCTAGATCCTGCTGACTTGCTGTGTGTTTTCCTTCTTGTGTAATCTACTCAGCCAAGCTTTCTTGCAATAATGTCCTACAGGCAAAAATTCGCGCGCCGTAAGGCTGCAGCGTCGCTGAGTGTGACGGTACCTTTAGGGTGTTGATCCAGGGAACTAGTCTGATTGCCATATGTGGAGTCGGGAAGGAATTTTTTTCCCCAATGTGGAGCTTACTCTTTGCCACATGGGTTTTTTTTTTGCCTTCCTCTGGATCAATATGTTAGGGCATGTTAGGTTAGGCTATGGGTTGAACTAGATGGACTTAAAGTCTTCCCTCAACCTTAAAAACTATGTTACTATGTAGGGTGCTGTTTGTGGGGGACCATCATACTATATAGGGGGCTGTTTGTGGGGGTCATCATACTATATGGGGGCCTGCTTGTGGGGGACCATCATACTTAAAGTCTTCCCTCAACCTTAAAAACTATGTTACTATATAGGGTGCTGTTTGTGGGGGACCATCATACTATATAGGGGGCTGTTTGTGGGGGTCATCATACTATATGGGGGCCTGCTTGTGGGGGACCATCATACTATATGTGGGGCTGTTTGTCGGGATCTTCATACTATATAGGCATCTATTAGGGGAAGATCATACTGTATAAGGGTCTGTGGAGATCTTCATAGTGTGCGGGGGCTGTAATGGACATTATACTGTGTTGAGGACTATGGGGTACATTATGCTATGTGAGGGGGCTGTGGTGACCTTCATAGTGTATGTGGTGGTTATGGGGACATGATACTTTATATAGGGATTTGAGGTGCATCTCACACTGTACATTGGGGACTTTGGTAAATACCATAATATAAGGGGGGCTATGGTGACCATTTTACTGTGTGGGGTGCTGTGGGGCATCATGCTTTGTATAGGGTGTGTGGCGTATAATAATCTACAGGGGTCATGAAAGAGATATCAATGTGGGTGAGACCACTTAGGGACTTTAGTAGAGGAAAAATAAATGTTACACATCGTCCATTTCTTAGAACGTTGGGAGATATACCCTTCTTTGACAATGATGTGATAGGACTTTTTCTATGGGACCTGTTATTTCTATATACACCCCTGCTTAGGAGCCTTATTATAATAAAGAGGCACTGAGGGTCATTATTATAAGGAGGCATAATTGGGGGCTGTTATTATGGGGAAGCAAGGAGGCTTTATATTATTATTATTATTATTATTATTATTATTATAAGAGAGGACAGGGGTGTTTGTATTATTATAAGGAGGTGCAGGTTCACTACTATAAAGGGCCAATGGGAGTATTATTAAAGGAGGCATGGGAATTATTATAAGGTAGCATAAGGGGACATTTTTACTGTATGATGCTGTATAGCTGTAAGGAAACATTAGGGAATTATAAGGTAGCACAAGGGGACATTATTAATATGGTGCTCAGTTGTATAGCTATGAGGAGGCAAAAGGAAATTATTATAAGGCAGCACAAGGGGACATTATTACTGTACTAGATGGTGGCCCGATTCTAACGCATCGGGTATTCTAGAATATGCATGTCCACGTAGTATATTGCCCAGCCACGTAGTATATTGCCCAGCCACGTAGTATATTGCCCAGCCACATAGTATATTGCCCAGCCACGTAGTATATTGCCCAGCCACGTAGTATATTGCCCAGCCACGTAGTATACTTCGCAGGCACGTAGTATATTGCCTAGCCACGTAGTATATTGCCCAGCCACGTAGTATACTGCGCAGGCACGTAGTATATTGCCCAGCCACGTAGTATATTGCCCAGCGACGTAGTATATTGCCTAGTGACATAGTATATTGCCCAGTCACGTAGTATATTGCCCAGCCACGTAGTATATTGCCCTGCCATGTAGTATATTGCCCAGCCATGTAGTATATTGCCCAGCCACGTAGTATATTGTCCAGCCACGTAGTATATTGCCCAGTCACGTAGTATATTGCGCAGGCATGTAATATATTGCCTAGTGACGTAGTATATTGCCCAGTCGCGTAGTATATTGCCCAGTGACATAGTATATTGCCCAGCCACATAGTATATTGCCCAGCCACGTAGTATACTGCGCAGGCACGTAGTATATTGCCCAGCCACGTAGTATATTGCCCAGCGACGTATATTGGCTAGTGACGTAGTATATTGCCCAGTCATGTAGTATATTGCCCAGCCACGTAGTATATTGCCCAGCCATGTAGTATATTGCCCAGCTACGTAGTATATTGCGCAGGCACGTAGTATGTTGCCCAGCCACGTAGTATATTGCCCAGCCACGTAGTATATTGCCCAGCCACGTAGTATATTGCCCAGCGACGTAGTATATTGCCCAGTTGCGTATTGCCCAGCTACATAGTATATAGCACAGCCCACGTAGTACGGTATATTGCCCAGCCACATAGTATATAGCAGAGCCACGTAGTATATTGCCCAGCACAGAGCCACATAGTATAGAGACTTAAAAAAAATAAAAATAAACATATACTCACCTATAGCCCGTTGAAGTCCTGCTATACTTACCCTCCGCCGCCTTTCCCGCTCCTCGCTACGCTCCTGGGACCGCTCCATTGCAAGCGGCAGCTTGCGGTCCCATCCCAGGGCTGGTGTGAGCAGGACCTATGATGACGTCGTGGTCACATGACCGACTGTGACGTAACGGCAGGTCCTTGTCGCACACCAGCCCTGGGACAGGAGCGGAAGCTGCCGCTTGCAATGGAGCGGTCCCGGGAGCGTGGAGAGAAGCGAGAAAGGCGGCGGAGGGTGAGTATAGCAGGTTTTTTGAAATTATTTTTAACATGACATATTTTTACTATTGATGCCGCATTGGCAGCATCAATAGTAAATAGTTGGGGACACACAGGGTTAATAGCAGCGGTAACAGAGTGCGTTACACCGTGGGCCGTTACCGCTGCCATTAACCCTGTGTGAGCGGTGAGTGGAGGGGATTACGGAGCGGGCGCCGGGCAGTGAGTGCAGGGGAGTAGGGGAGGACTGTGGCCGTCGCTGATTGGTCGCGGCAGCCATGACAGGGAGCTGCCGAGACCAATCAGCGAACGAATAACCGTGACAGAAGGACAGACAGACAGACGGAAGTACCCCTTAGACAATTATGTATATAGATGCTGCTGTATAGTTGTAAGGAGGCACAGGAGAATTATTATGAGGCGTCAAGGGGAGTATTAAAGGAGGCACAGAGGGATTATAAGGCCGGCGTCACACTCGGCGTATAAAAATACGGTCCGTAATTTACAGCCGTAATACGCAGAAAAGTCCCCAAAATAGTGGTCTGTATCTCCTCCGTAGGCAGGGTGTGTCAGCGTTTTTTGCGCATGGCATCCTCCGTATGTAATCCGTATGGCATCCGTACTGCGAGATTTTCTTGCAGGCTTGCAAAACCGACATACGGACATACAATGGATCCATGTTCTCCAAAAATCATAAAAACATATGTACTGTCTATATATATTGTGAGGTGCCAAGGGGAGAAGTACTAGAAAACAGATATGTTTCTCCCCGTTTCATTTCATATGTATCACGGTATTGATTGTGAAGCTGTTTATTTCACTGTAATCCGGTCCTGGTTTTCTTTAGTGATCAGCCTGAAAGGACTGGTGCTTCCCTTCCACACATACAATCCAGCTTTTGACTCCTGACTGATTCAGCTGATATAATCAGCAACTGCTGGGATCTCAGTCTCTCTGATCTGCTGGTCTGGGAAGCTGACACAGTAAGGTTGCACAAACTTATTTCTTGTTGTGTAGGTTTATTTTGCAGTTAGTAGCTTGTTGTTAGTTAGTGGCCAGACGGCCTTAGACATTTTATTTCATGTTTGGCACATGTAACATTGTACGGCAAATGTGTACAATAAATACACCTGACACATACCTGTGTGGAACTCGCTAGCCTGCTATTGTCCGTTGTGACTCCATAGCCACCTGCTTGGGCCAAAGCAGAGATCCCTGATGAGCTATATCTCCACAAATGGTTTTGAGAATGCGGGCATAGTGGCTGTTGGACTGTGACTGCAGATAAAGTGCTCTGTGTATGTCCTGGCTGAAAGCTCCGGTGCTTTTGAAGAGCCAAGAGTCCAGTAATATGGAGGAACTAGTGAAACAGTTATTGCAGGCAAATGTTCAACAACAGCAGACCAATACTTACTTCCAGCAAGCCCTGGACCAGCAAAACCAGATTCAGCAAGAGCAGTTGAATGCAATAAAGCAGGCTTTGATTCGGCAGCCCCGAGATGAGAGAGATCATGCACAAAGTGTTGCTGGTGCACGGAAAGCCGTACAAAAAACCCTGCTTAAAATGACTGCTGACGATGATGTAGAAGCGTATCTCACCGTATTTGAACGTATTGCAGAACGTGAGCATTTACCGGTGGACATGTGGGCTGAAGTGGTTGCGCCATTTTTGAGCGGGGACCCACAAAAGGCCTATTACGATCTAAGTGGAGTGGATGCTATGGACTATACCAAATTAAAAGGCGAAATCCTGGCAAGGCTGGGAGTAAACACATATGTACGAGCACCGAGGATACATTTATGGACTTTTGTGGAAGATCAGCCAGCCCGCTCACAAATGCATGATCTTATCCATCTAGTAAAAAAATGGCTGCAACCAGAGATTTTGACATCTGCAGAGATGATGGAACGTGTTGTTTTAGACAAGTACCTGCGGTCCTTGCCCCCTAAGATACAGAGATGGGTTGGACAAGGTGACCCATATACAGCCGACCAGTCGGTGAATATGGTCGAACGCTACAATGCTTCCGAAAGCCTACTCCAAGGGACGTTATCACCTCGCTGGGCTCCCAAAAAATCGCCAGAAAATACTTCAAAACCTACTTCATCTTCAAAAGAAGAGAACGTTGCAATAAAGGGTAGCAGACCCACAAAGAACTATGGAGGCGGTACAGTCTCACAGCAATTCAGCAGACCCTATCAGGCGTCTCTGGCGAGGAAGCAAGGACCTATACAATGTTGGCGATGTCGCGGGCTTGGCCATGTAGCAGCTAATTGCCCAATGACTACAGAGCCAATGGACTGTAACGCTATGAGACGCCTTTCGTTATATGTACAGTCGGTCTGTGTTGCAGAGATCCTCACAGGAAATGAACGACACGTGTGTTGCCTCGAGGTCGACGGCCATAGTGTGAATGCCGTCTTGGATTCCAGCAGTCAAGTAACTCTGGTACATGCCAGTTTGGTGGACCCTAGAGCCCTAATGAACTCAACCCTGGGTATTAGTTGCATCCATGGCGATATAAAAAACTACCCCACTGCCTGGGTCACCCTTGCCACACCAGTAGGAACCAAAAGACATCAAGCGGCAGTCCTAAAGTCTATGGGACATGATGTAATATTGGGGAGAGACTTTCCTTTATTTTGGGACTTGTGGAGCCTTAAAAATGGCATGAGCACTCTAGTTGAGGAGGGTGCCGTGGGGCTAACCCCTGAGCTATTGCAGCAAGAGGGGGGGGGGGGAGTCCATCTCAGAGGTAACTCCGGAATCTGTAGACTCACCTCTGGCTGTATATGCAGGCGACGCAAGTGAACTAGAGGAGGCTATAGAAATGCCAGGTCTTGAGGTGGCCCGTGGTAAGTTCGGGACCGCTCAACACCAGGACCCTACTCTGGCAAGGGCATGGGAAAATGTAAAGGTCTCTGAGGGAAGACCATTGTACCCAGGGGCTCAAAATGAGTTCCCACATCTAGCTGTGCAACAGGGTATGCTGTATCACATAGACAAAGTGCGAGGGGTGGTGGTAGAGCAACTAGTGGTGCCCAATTCCTTTCGCCAGGTAGTTTTGGAACTGGCACATAAACATCCCTTGGGGGGACACCTGGCCGGAGAAAAACAAAACACCGTATTCTACGTTTCTTTTGTCCGGGTCTAGGGGGGGACGTGACCCGGTATTGTCAGTCCTGTCCTACGTGTCAATTGACCACACCTATGTCACATTTTAGAAGCCCCCTTGTGCCCTTACCAATAATAGAGGTGCCCTTTGAGAGGATAGCAATGGATATAGTGGGTCCATTAGTTAAATCTGCCAGGGGACATCAGTACATTTTGGTAGTACTAGATTATGCCACTCGTTACCCTGAAGCAGTGCCTCTGCGTAATGCCAATGCAAAAGCAATTTCAAAGGAGCTTGTTAATATGTTTTCTCGCATCGGCATTCCGAAAGAAATACTAACAGATCAGGGAACTCCCTTTATGTCTCGAATACTTAAGGACTTGTGTAAGCTACTAAAAATCTCCCACTTGCGTACTTCAGTATATCACCCTCAGACTGACGGGTTGGTGGAGCGATTTAATAAAACCCTGAAGGGAATGTTGAAAAGGGTAGTAGATAAGGACGGGAGGGATTGGGATGCTCTCCTACCATATCTCCTGTTCGCTATACGGGAAGTACCACAATCCTCCACAGGCTTTTCGCCTTTTGAGTTAGTTTACGGGCGATGTCCTAGAGGCCTGTTAGATATTGCTAAAGAGACTTGGGAACAAGAGGTGACTCCTTATCGCAGTGTAATTGAACACGTAATGCTTATGCAAGATAGAATTGAGGCGGTCATGCCAATAGTTAAAGAATGTTTAGAACGTGCGCAACAGGCCCAAAGCACGGTATATAACTGAGCGGCTAAAACACGAGTCTTTCAACCTGGAGACAGGGTGTTAGTATTAGTACCTACTGTAGAAAATAAATTTCTTGCGAAGTGGCAGGGCCCATGCGAGGTGTTGGAGAGAATAGGTGAAGTGAATTATAAAATATATCAACCAGACAAGAGGAAAACCGAACAAATCTACCACATAAACTTGCTTAAGGCCTGGCGGGATAGGGAGAGTCTAATGACAAAAGCCACCCTTAATGATGGACCTCGTAGGACACCCCCATCTGTGGTAAATGACCCCCAGGTAGCATTGCCAGAGGTGGGTATTGCAGAGACACTATCCGAAAGTCAAAAAGGAGAGACCAAGGAATTTATACAGAAAAACGCAGAGGTTTTTTCAGAGCTTCCTGGCCGTACTCACTTAATTAAACATGACATTGTTACTGATCCACAGGCCGTGTACGACTAAAACCATATCGAATTCCGGAGGCTCGGAGACAAGCCATTGCCCAGGAAGTCGAGAAAATGTTAGAACTTGGAGTCATTGAAGAGTCCCGGAGTGATTGGGCTAGCCCAATTGTGCTGGTGCCCAAACCCGATGGGACTATTCGATTTTGTAATGATTTTCGGAAATTAAATGAGGTATTGAAATTTGATGCCTACCCGATGCCGAGAGTTGATGAACTTATAGAGAGACTGGGTTCGGCCAGGTACATATCCACTATCGATTTAACAAAAGGTTATTGGCAGATTCCCCTCACGGATTCAGCCAAAGAGAAAACGGCCTTTGTAACACCCCAGGGACTGTTCCAGTACCGTGATATGCCATTTGGGTTACATGGTGCTGCAGCCACCTTCCAACGTCTAATGGATATTGTCCTAAAACCTCACGTCCAGTATGCGTCCGCATACTTGGACGATATCATTGTCTTTAGTGATGACTGGGACACACATTTGTCAAAAGTACAAGTCGTCTTGGACTCAATAAAAGCTGCTGGGTTAACTGCCAATCCTAAGAAATGTACTTTGGGATTGGAAGAAGCTCGCTATCTGGGATATAGCATAGGGCGAGGAGTCGTAAAGCCACAGACCAATAAGGTGGACGCTTGTTGTGAGTTCTGTTTTTGGGCTCCCTCTGGTGGTTACTGATGGTACTGGGTGACTTGTGTTCTCTGCGGTCTCTGGTGTCCACCTGTTCCATCAGGTTATGGGAGTTTCCTATTTAACCTGGCTTTTTTGTCATTTCCTCGCCGGCTATCAATGTAATCAGCGTGTCTTTTTACCTCTGCTCCCTGCGTCTGTTATCTTCAGGACAAGCTAAGTTTTGATTTTCCTGTTCCATGTTTTGCTTAATTTTTGTCTTAGTCCAGCTTGCAGATATGTGATTCCTTGCTGCTGGTTGCTCTAGTGGGCTGAAATTACTCCTCATGTTCCATGAGTTGGCACATGAGTTCAAGTAATTTCAGGATGGTTTTTTGAAGGGTTTTTCGCTGACCGCGCAGTTCACTTTTGTATCCTCTGCTATCTAGCTTTAGCGGGCCTCATTTTTGCTGATTCTATTTTCATAACTACGTATGTGCTTTCCTCTCATTTCACCGTTATTACATGTGGGGGGCTGCTATTTCTGTGGGGTGTTTCTCTGGAGGCAAGTGAGGTCTGTGTTTCTTCTGATAGGGGAAGTTAATCCTTCGGCTGGCGCGAGACGTCTAGGAATCATCGTAGGCACGTTCCCCGGCTACTGCTAGTTGTGTGTTTAGGTTCAGGATCACGGTCAGCTCAGGTTCCATCACCCTAGAGCTTGTTTTGTTTTTGTGCTTGTCCTTTTGTGATCCCCTGCCATTGGGATCATGACTGTATAGCCGGACTAAAAAAAAAAAAATTGGTCATCGTTTTGGCTGAAGTAGGAGGAAAAGTAGTCTGAGGAAGTTTTTTTTTTTTTTTTTCCCCTCCTCAGTGTTTGCTGCCTAGCCTTAATTGCAGCTTGGCTGCTTCTTTCCTCCTCTTAATCCTTGAATGGCTCTGACCTCAGCTGTTTATCATGGACGTCCAGAGTTTGGCTTCTAGCCTGAATAATCTTGCTGCTAAGGTTCAAAATATACAAGATTTTGTTGTACATACGCCTATGTCTGAACCTAGAATTCCTATCCCAGAGTTTTTTTCTGGAGATAGATCTAGTTTTCTGAATTTTAGGAACAATTGCAAGTTGTATCTTTCCTTGAAATCTCGCTCCTCTGGAGACCCTGCTCAGCAGGTCAAGATTGTTATATCTTTCCTGCGGAGTGACCCTCAGAATTGGGCATTTGCATTGGCACCAGGGGATCCTGCGTTGCTCAATGTGGATGCGTTTTTTCTGGCATTGGGTTTGCTCTATGAGGAACTTAACCTAGAGATTCAGGCTGAAAAAGCTTTATTGGCTCTCTCTCAGGGGCAAGATGAAGCAGAAATATATTGTCAGAAATTTCGGAAATGGTCGGTGCTTACTCAGTGGAATGAGTGCGCTCTGGCTGCAAAATTCAGAGATGGCCTTTCTGAGGCCATTAAAGATGTTATGGTGGGGTTCCCGGCGCCTACAGGTCTGAATGAGTCCATGACTATGGCTATTCAGATTGATCGGCGTTTACGGGAGCGCAAACCTGTGCACCATTTGGCGGTGTCTTCTGAACAGGCACCTGAGACAATGCAATGTGATAGAATTCAGTCCAGAAGTGAATGGCAAAATTATAGGCGGAAAAATGGATTGTGTTTTTATTGTGGTGATTCAGCTCATGTTATATCAGCATGCTCTAAACGCACAAAAAAGGTTGATAAGTCTGTTGCCATTGGTACTTTACAGTCTAAGTTCATTCTGTCTGTGACGCTGATTTGTTCATTATCATCCATTTCCGTCGATGCCTATGTGGATTCAGGCGCTGCCCTGAGTCTTATGGATTGGTCATTTGCCAATCGCTGTGGGTTTAGTCTGGAACCTCTGGAAGTTCCCTTTCCTTTGAAAGGAATTGACTCTACACCTTTGGCTATGAATAAACCTCAGTACTGGACACAAGTGACCATGCGTATGACTCCCGTTCATCAGGAGGTGATTCGCTTCCTGGTACTGTATAATTTACATGATGTCTTAATGCTTGGTCTGCCATGGTTACAAACTCATAACCCAGTCCTGGACTGGAAAACAATGTCTGTGTTAAGCTGGGGATGTCAGGGGGTTCATGATGATGCATCTCCGATTTCTATCGCTTCATCTATTCCTTCTGAGGTTCCGGTATTTCTGTCTGATTATCGGGAGGTTTTTGAGGAGCCTAAGCTCAGTTCGCTTCCTCCTCACAGGGATTGCGATTGTGCTATAGATTTGATTCCTGGCAGTAAATTCCCTAAAGGTCGTTTGTTCAATCTGTCAGTGCCAGAGCATACTGCTATGCGGAATTATGTTAAGGAGTCCTTGGAAAAGGGACATATCCGTCCATCTTCGTCCCCTTTGGGAGCAGGTTTTTTTTTTGTGGCCAAAAAAGATGGTTCCTTGAGGCCTTGCATAGATTATCATCTTTTGAATAAGATTACAGTCAAATATCAGTATCCTTTGCCATTGTTGACTGATTTGTTCGCTCGCATTAAGGGGGCTAAATGGTTCACTAAGATTGATCTTCAGGGTGCGTATAATCTTGTGCGGATAAGGCAGGGTGATGAGTGGAAAACCGCATTTAATACGCCTGAGGGCCATTTCGAGTATTTGGTGATGCCTTTTGGACTTTCTAATGCTCCTTCTGTCTTCCAGTCTTTTATGCACGATATTTTCCGTGAATATCTGGATAAATTTATTATCGTGTATTTGGATGATGTTTTGGTTTTTTTCTGATGACTGGGAGTCTCATGTTCAGCAGGTCAGGAAGGTGTTTCAGGTCCTGCGGGCCAATTCTTTGTTTGTAAAGGGTTCTAAATGTCTCTTTGGAGTCCAGAAGATTTCTTTTTTGGGGTATATTTTTTCCCCTTCTACTATTGAGATGGATCCCGTCAAGGTTCAGGCTATTTGTGACTGGACGCAGCCTACATCTCTTAAGAGTCTACAGAAGTTCTTAGGCTTTGCTAATTTTTATCGTCGCTTCATAACTAATTTTTCTAGTGTTGTTAAGCCTTTGACGGATTTGACTAAAAAGGGTGCTGATGTTACTGATTGGTCTCCTGCGGCTGTGGAGGCCTTTCAGGAACTTAAGCGCCGGTTTTCTTCTGCTCCTGTGTTGCGTCAGCCAGATACGTCGCTTCCTTTTCAGGTTGAGGTTGATGCTTCCGAGATCGGAGCGGGGGCGGTTTTGTCACAGAGAAGCTCCGATGGCTCAGTGATGAAGCCATGTGCGTTCTTTTCTAGAAAATTTTCGCCCGCTGAACGGAATTATGATGTTGGTAATCGGGAGCTTTTGGCCATGAAGTGGGCATTTGAGGAGTGGCATCATTGGCTTGAGGGTGCTAGACATCGTGTGGTGGTCTTGACTGATCACAAAAATCTGATGTACCTTGAGTCTGCCAAGCGTCTGAATCCTAGACAGGCTCGTTGGTCACTGTTTTTCTCCCGTTTCAATTTTGTGGTTTCATACCTGCCAGGTTCAAAGAATGTGAAGGCGGATGCTCTTTCTAGGAGTTTTGTGCCTGACTCCCCTGGAAATTCTGAGCCCACTGGTATCCTTAGGGATGGGGTGATTTTGTCGGCTGTCTCCCCAGACTTACGACGTGCTTTGCAGGAGTTTCAGGCGGATAAACCTGATCGTTGTCCGCCGGAAAGACTGTTTGTTCCGGATAATTGGACCAGTAGAGTCATCTCCGAGGTCCATTCTTCTGTGTTGGCAGGTCATCCTGGAATATTTGGTACTAGAGACTTGGTGGCCAGGTCTTTTTGGTGGCCTTCCTTGTCGAGGGATGTGCGTTCTTTCGTGCAGTCTTGTGGAGTTTGCGCTCGGGCTAAGCCTTGCTGTTCTCGGGCCAGTGGATTGTTGTCACCTTTGCCTATCCCGAAGAGGCCTTGGACGCACATTTCCATGGACTTTATTTCGGATCTCCCTGTCTCTCAAAAAATGTCCGTCATATGGGTTGTGTGTGACCGCTTTTCTAAGATGGTTCATCTGGTACCCTTGCCTAAGTTACCTTCCTCCTCTGAGTTGGTCCCTCTGTTTTTTCAAAACGTGGTCCGTTTGCATGGCATTCCGGAGAACATCGTTTCTGACAGGGGATCCCAGTTTGTGTCTAGATTTTGGCGGACGTTCTGTGCTAAGATGGGCATTGATTTGTCCTTTTCGTCTGCATTCCATCCCCAGACGAATGGCCAGACGGAACGAACTAATCAGACTTTAGAAACTTATTTAAGGTGTTTTGTTTCTGCTGATCAAGATGACTGGGTTTCCTTTTTGCCGCTTGCCGAGTTTGCCCTTAATAATCGGGCTAGTTCTGCTACCTTGGTTTCTCCTTTCTTTTGTAATTCGGGGTTTCATCCTCGTTTTTCCTCTGGTCAGGTGGAGCCTTCTGATTGTCCTGGAGTGGACATGGTGGTGGATAGGTTGCATCGGATTTGGAGTTATGTGGTGGACAATTTGAAGTTGTCCCAGGAGAGGGCTCAGCAGTTTGCTAATCGCCGTCGCCGCGTGGGTCCTCGACTTCTTGTTGGGGACTTGGTGTGGTTGTCTTCTCGTTTTGTTCCTATGAAGGTCTCTTCTCCTAAGTTCAAGCCTCGGTTCATCGGTCCCTATAGGATCTTGGAAATTCTTAACCCTGTGTCGTTTCGTTTGGATCTCCCGGCATCGTTTGCTATTCATAATGTGTTCCATCGGTCGTTGTTGCGGAAGTATGAGGTACCTGTTGTTCCTTCGCTTGAGCCTCCTGCTCCGGTGCTGGTGGAGGGTGAATTGGAGTATGTTGTGGAGAAGATCTTGGATTCTCGTGTTTCCAGACGGAAACTCCAATATTTGGTCAAGTGGAATGGTTATGGTCAGGAGGATAATTCTTGGGTGATTGCCTCTGATGTTCATGCTGCCGATTTGGTCCGTGCTTTTCATAGGGCTCATCCTGGTCGCCCTGGTGGTTCTCGTGAGGGTTCGGTGACCCCTCCTCAAGGGGGGGGTACTGTTGTGAGTTCTGTTTTTGGGCTCCCTCTGGTGGTTACTGATGGTACTGGGTGACTTGTGTTCTCTGCGGTCTCTGGTGTCCACCTGTTCCATCAGGTTATGGGAGTTTCCTATTTAACCTGGCTTTTTTGTCATTTCCTCGCCGGCTATCAATGTAATCAGCGTGTCTTTTTACCTTTGCTCCCTGCGTCTGTTATCTTCAGGACAAGCTAAGTTTTGATTTTCCTGTTCCATGTTTTGCTTAATTTTTGTCTTAGTCCAGCTTGCAGATATGTGATTCCTTGCTGCTGGTTGCTCTAGTGGGCTGAAATTACTCCTCATGTTCCATGAGTTGGCACATGAGTTCAAGTAATTTCAGGATGGTTTTTTGAAGGGTTTTTCGCTGACCGCGCAGTTCACTTTTGTATCCTCTGCTATCTAGCTTTAGCGGGCCTCATTTTTGCTGATTCTATTTTCATAACTACGTATGTGCTTTCCTCTCATTTCACCGTTATTACATGTGGGGGGCTGCTATTTCTGTGGGGTGTTTCTCTGGAGGCAAGTGAGGTCTGTGTTTCTTCTGATAGGGGAAGTTAATCCTTCGGCTGGCGCGAGACGTCTAGGAATCATCGTAGGCACGTTCCCCGGCTACTGCTAGTTGTGTGTTTAGGTTCAGGATCGCGGTCAGCTCAGGTTCCATCACCCTAGAGCTTGTTTTGTTTTTGTGCTTGTCCTTTTGTGATCCCCTGCCATTGGGATCATGACAGACGCTATTCAGAATTGGCCACGACCGGTCACCAAAAAGCAAGTCGGAGCCTTTTTGGGATCGTTGGTTATTATAGGCGCTTCATCAAACATTTTGCCACCATCGCGGCCCCTCTCACAGATCTTACTAAGGCTACGTTCAGATTTGCGTTGCGCCGGGCTGCGTCGGGCGCAGCCGCGGCGACGCACGCGTCATGCGCCCCTATATTTAACATGGGGGCGCATGGACATGCGTTGTGCTGCGTTTTGTGATGCATGCGTCTTTTTTGCCGCACGCGTCAGGGCACAGAGGACGCAGCAAGATGCATTTTTTTTGCATCCAAAATTTGGCAAAAAAGGATGCATGCGTCGCAAAACGTAGATTTCGAGCCCTTAGGCTATCACAATAAAATGGAACACAGAAGCAGAGAAGGCCTTTCAGTATTTAAAAACGGTCCTCTGTGACCAACCAGTGTTGGTTGCCCCTGACTTTAAACGGGAGTTTATTGTCCAAACGGACGCCTCTGGTGTCAGCCTCGGTGCAGTATTATCACAGGAAGTGAATGGCGAGGAACACCCAGTGGTCTATCTAAGCAGAAAGCTTACTAGGGCAGAAAAGAATTATAGCGTGGTTGAGCGGGAACCCTGGCTATAAAATGGGCCCTATACACCTTACGCTATTATTTACTAGGTCACCAATTTAGGCTAGTAACGGACCATTCACCCCTAACATGGATGTCCCGCGCAAAAGAGGGCAATGCGAGGGTGACACGCTGGTTCTTGGCATTACAACCTTTTAACTTTTCCGTTGAGCACAGGGCAGGCGCAGCGCACGGGAATGCAGATGCGTTGTCAAGGACACATTGCTTGGCAGCTCGTTGTGTCCGACCCCACGGGCTCGAACAGAGGAAGGGGGTATGTGAGGTGCCAAGGGGAGAAGTACTAGAAAACAGATATGTTTCTCCCCGTTTCATTTCATATGTATCACGGTATTGATTGTGAAGCTGTTTATTTCTCTGTAATCCGGTCCTGGTTTTCTTTAGTGATCAGCTTGAAAGGACTGGTGCTTCCCTTCCACACATTCAATCCAGTTTTTGACTCCTGTCTGATTCAGCTGATATAATCAGGAACTGCTGGGATCTCAGTCTCTCTCATCTGCTGGTCTGGGAAGCTGACACGGTAAGGTTGCACAAACTTCTTTCTTGTTGTGTAGGTTTATTTTGCAGTTAGTATCTTGTTGTTAGTTCGTGGCCAGACTGCCTTAGACATTTTATTTCATGTTTGGCACGTGTAACATTGTACGGCAAATGTGTACAATAAATACACCTGACACATACCTGTGTGGAACTCGGTAGCCTGCTATTGTCCGTTGTGACTCCATAGCCACCTGCTTGGGCCAAAGCAGAGATCCCTGATGAGCTATATCTCCACAATATATCTATCTATCTATACAGTGGGGCAAAAAAGTATTTAGTCAGTCAGCAATAGTGCAAGTTCCACCACTTAAAAAGATGAGAGGCGTCTGTAATTTACATCATAGGTAGACCTCAACTATGGGAGACAAACTGAGAAAAAAAAATCCAGAAAATCACATTGTCTGTTTTTTTAACATTTTATTTGCATATTATGGTGGAAAATAAGTATTTGGTCAGAAACAAAATTTCATCTCAATACTTTGTAATATATCCTTTGTTGGCAATGACAGAGGTCAAACGTTTTCTGTAAGTCTTTACAAGGTTGCCACACACTGTTGTTGGTATGTTGGCCCATTCCTCCATGCAGATCTCCTCTAGAGCAGTGATGTTTTTGGCTTTTCGCTTGGCAACACGGACTTTCAACTCCCTCCAAAGGTTTTCTATAGGGTTGAGATCTGGAGACTGGCTAGGCCACTCCAGGACATTGAAATGCTTCTTACGAAGCCACTCCTTCGTTGCCCTGGCGGTGTGCTTTGGATCATTGTCATGTTGAAAGACCCAGCCACGTTTCATCTTCAATGCCCTTGCTGATGGAAGGAGGTTTGCACTCAAAATCTCACGATACATGGCCCCATTCATTCTTTCATGTACCTGGATCAGTCGTCCTGGCCCCTTTGCAGAGAAACAGCCCCAAAGCATGATGTTTCCACCACCATGCTTTACAGTAGGTATGGTGTTTGATGGATGCAACTCAGTATTCTTTTTCCTCCAAACACGACAAGTTGTGTTTCTACCAAACAGTTCCAGTTTGGTTTCATCAGACCATAGGACATTCTCCCAAAACTCCTCTGGATCATCCAAATGTTCTCTAGCAAACTTCAGACGGGCCCAGACATGTACTGGCTTAAGCAGTGGGACACGTCTGGCACTGCAGGATCTGAGTCCATGGTGGCGTAGTGTGTTACTTATGGTAGGCCTTGTTACATTGGTCCCAGCTCTCTGCAGTTCATTCATTAGGTCCCCCCGCGTGGTTCTGGGATTTTTGCTCACCGTTCTTGTGATCATTCTGACCCCACGGGGTGAGATTTTGCGTGGAGCCCCAGATCGAGGGAGATTATCAGTGGTCTTGTATGTCTTCCATTTTCTAATTATTGCTCCCACTGTTGATTTCTTCACTCCAAGCTGGTTGGCTATTGCAGATTCAGTGTTCCCAGCCTGGTGCAGGGCTACAATTTTGTTTCTGGTGTCCTTTGACAGCTCTTTGGTCTTCACCATAGTGGAGTTTGGAGTCAGACTGTTTGAGGGTGTGCACAGGTGTCTTTTTATACTGATAACAAGTTTAAACAGGTGCCATTACTACAGGTAATGAGTGGAGGAAAGAGGAGACTCTTAAAGAAGAAGTTACAGGTCTGTGACAGCCAGAAATCTTGATTGTTTGTTTCTGACCAAATACTTATTTTCCACCATAATATGCAAAAAAAATGATAAAAAAACAGACTGTGATTTTCTGGATTTTTTTTTCTCAGTTTGTCTCCCATAGTTGAGGTCTACCTATGATGTAAATTACAGACGCCTCTCATCTTTTTAAGTGGTGGAACTTGCACTATTGCTGACTGACTAAATACTTTTTTGCCCCACTGTATATATATATTAATATTTCATCCAGCGCGAGATAGTTTTAAAGCCGGTAATTCAATTACCGGCTTTTGCGATCTCCTTCCTAAACCCGACATGATATGAGACATGGTTTACATACAGTAAACCATGTCATATCCCCATTTTTTTTGCATGTTCCACACTGCTAATGTTAGTAGTGTGTATGTGCAAAATTTGGGTGCTCTAGCTATTAAATTAAAGGGTTAAATGGCGGAAAAAATTGGCTCCCACGCAATTTTCTCCGCCAGAGTAGTAAAGCCAGTGACTGAGAGCAGATATTAATAGCCTGGAGAGGGTCCATGGTTATTGCCCCCCCCCTGGCTAAAAACATCTGCCCCCAGCCACCCCAGAAAAGGCACATCTGGAAGATGCACCTATTCTGGCACTTGGCCACTCTCTTCCCATTTCTGTGTAGCGGTGGGATATGGGGTAATGAAGGGTTAATGTCACCTTGCTATTGTAAGGTGACATTAAGCCAGATTAATAATGGAGAGGCGTCAATTATGACATCTATCCATTATTAATCCAATTGTCTGAAATGGTTAAAAAACACACACACACACACACACACACACATTATTACAAAGTCTTTTAATGAAATAAACGTGGGAACTTTTCAGAATATAATCCCAGCCTCAAGGTCATATGAGAACCAGCAGAGGGCGCATCACCGCGAATGAAGTTAACTACAGGTCATTGACCTACTTTCCATTCATTCGCTGGGGTTTTACAGCCAGGAGCACAGCTGCATTAGCAGAGCTCCTGGGTGTAAAATAATTTAACCCCTTCAGATGGATTTACATTGTGGGACGTGACAGATCATCGGAAGGTATGAGATATTGTTGTTTTTTTATTTTTCCTTTGTTACAGAGCGAGGGTCTTCAGGTGGATTAAGAGTCTAATAAAATATTACAACAACCTGTGTCTTTATTTCATTAAAAGACTTTGTAATAATGTGTGTGCTTTTTAACTATTTCAGACAATTGGATTAATAATGGATAGGTGTCATAATTGACGCCTCTCCATTATTAGGCTGTGTTCACACGTTGCGGTTTTTTCGCGGTTTTTCCCGATAAAAACGCGAAAAAACCGCAAAAAAACCGCATACAATAAGAATCCCATCATTTAGAATGAATTCCGCATGTTTTGTGCACATGATGCGTTTTTTTCCGTGAAAAAAACGCATCGCGGCAAAAAAACGCAGCATGTTCATTAATTTTCCGTTTTTTTTTTGCGGATTTCCCACTCCAAAATGCATTGGGAAGTGTCCGGAAAAAACCGCGGCAAAAACGCGTCAAAACCGCGGCAAAAACGCATCAAAACCGCGGCAAAATCGCGGCAAAAACGCATGCGGTTTTCTTGCGGATTTCTTGCAGAAAATGTCCGGAATTCTCAGGAATTTTCTGCAAGAAATCCTGAACGTGTGCACATAGCTTTAATCTGGCTTAATGCCACCTTAGGCCATGTTCACACAGTGCGTTTTTTACCGCGGAACCGCGGCGGTTTTGCCGCTGCGGTTCCGCAGCTGTTTTCCATGCAGGGTACAGTACACTGTACCCTATGGAAAACAGGACACACTGTGCACATGGTCCGGAAATTGTAAAAAAAAAGACGCGCTGAATAGCTCCCGGAAAAAAGAAGGAGCATGTCAATTCTTTTTCCGGAGCCGCAGCGGTTCTGCACCCATAGACCTCCATTGTGAGGTCCAAACCGCAGTAAAACCCGCAGATCAAAAATATATCTGCGGGTTTTACTGCGGTTTGATGTGCAGAACCGCTGCAGCAGGAAGTGCGGGGGAGCGGGCGGAAGTGCGTGGGCGGAGTGTGGCTGCCCCCCCCGTGTTCCGATCCCGCCCCCCCGTGCTCCGATGCCCCCCCCAGTGCTCTGATGCCCCCCCCCCAGTGCTCTGATGCCCCCCCCGTGCCCTAATCTCCCCCCCTTATACTCACCCGGCGTCCCGGTGTCCGTCCGGCCGTCTTCTCCCTGGGCGCCGCCATCTTGCAAAATGGCGGGCGCATGCGCAGTGCGCCCGCCGAATCTGCCGGCCGGCAGATTCGTTCCAAAGTGCATTTTGATCACTGAGATATAACCTCAGTGATCAAAATAAAAAAATAGTAAATGACACCCCCCCCCCTTTGTCACCCCCATAGGTAGGGACAATAAAAAAAAATAAAGAATTTTTTTTTTTTTTTCACTAAGGTTAGAATAGGGTTAGGGGTAGGGTTAGGGTTAGGGGTAGGGTTAGGGGTAGGGTTAGGGTTAGGGGTAGGGTTAGGGTTAGGGGTAGGGTTAGGGGTAGGGTTAGGGGTAGGGTTAGGGTTAGGGGTAGGGTTAGGGGTAGGGGTAGGGTTAGGGTATTTTCAGCCATTTTAACCCTAAAAAAATTCCTAGAAAACACACAGACTCTGGCTAGAAAACTGCATCAAAAAAAGCATAAAAAAACGCATCAAAAAACGCATCAAAAACGGACCAAAAAAGGACCAAAAAAAGGACCTGCGTTTTCTGCCAAGAGCTGCAGTTTTTTAAAAAACAGTCAGGAAAAAAAAAGGATGGAAATCCTGAACGTGTGAACATACCCTTATAATAGCAAGGTGACATTAACCCTTCATTACCCCATATCCCACCGCTACACGGGAATGGGAAGAGTGGCCAAGTGCCAGAATAGGCGCATCTTCCAGATGTGCCTTTTCTGGGGTGGCTGGGGGCAGATGTTTTTAGCCAGGGGGGGGGGGGGGGGCAATAACCATGGACCCTCTCCAGGCTATTGATATCTGCCCTCAGTCACTGGCTTTACTACTCTGGCGGAGAAAATTGCGCGGGAGCCCACGCCAATTTTTTCGCCATTTAACCCTTTAATTTAATAGCTAGAGCACCCAAATTTTGCACATACACACTACTAACATTAGTAGTGTGGAATATGCAAAAAAAATGGGGATATGACATGGTTTACTGTATGTAAACCATGTCTCATATCATGTCGGGTTTAGGAAGGAGATCGCAAAAGCCGGCAATTGAATTACCGGCTTTAAAGCTATCTAGCGCTGTATGAAATATTAATATATATACATATGTGTCTCAATGACATATATAGAATAGGTATGTATATATATATATATATATAATGTGTACACATTTATTCTACCTATTCTATTGTAAGCTGTCAGTGTGATTTTACTCTACACCGCACTGAATTGCCGGCTTTTCTCTCTAACACCGCTGCGTATTTCTCGCAAGTCACACTGCTGGTCCATGTGTAATCCGTATTTTTCTGGCCCCCATAGACTTTCATTGGCGTATTTTTTGCGCAATACGGTGACAAACGCAGCATGCTGCGATTTTTCTACGGCCGTAGAAGACCGTATAATACGGATCAGTAAAATATGGCAGATAGGAGCTTGGCCATAGAGAAGCATTGTACCGTGTGTAATCCGTATTTTCATCACCTCTCTTACGTCCGTAAAACACGCTAGTGTGAGGCCGGCCTAAGGCAGCACAAGTTGTGGTTTGTGTAGAGGTGGTAGAATGTGAGGAGGGTCTTGGAAAAGCAGTAAAGTGAAGATGTCTGTGTTATATTTTACAGGAACAAATTATGGACGGAAGAAGAATTGATGGCCGGATGAAAAAGAAAAGGGAAACCGAATGATAACAATTAGTGTGAATGGCACTGGTGAGTAGTCGCACAATACACACATATCTGGTCTGCAGAGCACTGGTGTAGAACTGATATAACCATTATATGGTCACAGTATGGTGGTGATATCAGTTCCAGTACAGTGATTTTGGTTAAATGCGTTGAACAGGTTTGATATTAAAGTCTGCAATGACTCGGTATGACTACAGACTTCCGAATCTTGACACTGGTGCATCATGCGCTGTGAGGATTCTCCGGTGCTGGGAGTGGCCGGTCATGTGACCACAAGTATGCAATTTCAATTAACGCTGTCATGTGCTGACTAAACGAGCATGGCCGCACTCAAAACAAGTGAATTTACCAAAGCAGAGTACGTTTAGATGAGATGTGGAAAAGGTGCGGAAATCCCATAGTTGTAGTCACGACGGCAGCTCCCAAGATTGGACAACCTCTTTAACGATCAGTGATAAGTATGGTAGTATTATCAGTACTTTATATTTGGTAATATTTTGTTATGTTTGTTTATATTTGTTATATTGCAATATAGTTATTGCAGTATTGTTATTATTATTCAATATTATATAGCAGTATTAATAGAAATATTGGAAATCATGATTATCCCAGGCAGGGTAATATTAGTAATAGATATCCCCATCTAGGGCTCGGGGCAGGGACAGCATGGGCCTGTGTGCTTTAAAATGCCAGGGCTGAATGTCAGTCCCTGGTTTAGGCACACGTCGGGGCTCGGAAAGGAAGGAGTGACGTTTGGAAAGCAGACTTTGATGGAATGGTCTGTGGCCATCATGTCGTGTTTGCAGAGCCCCTGATGTGCCTGAACAGTGCAAACTGCCTACTAGTGCCCCAAAATTGGAATTGATCCAGTGTTTTCCTGGTATGTGAATTTTTTTATGTGGTTGCATACGGGAGTTGTGTAGAGTGCATCAGGGTGGCATACATGAGTAGTGTAGAGTGCATCAGGGTGGCATACGTGAGTGTGAGTTGAGTGCATCAGGGTGGCATATGTGAGTTGTGTAGAGTGCATCAGGGTGGCATATGTGAGTTGTGTAGAGTGCATCAGGGTGGCATTCATGAGTTGTGTAGAGTGCATCAGGGTGGCATTCATGAGTAGTGTAGAGTGCATCAGGGTGGCATACGTGAGTTGTGTAGAGTGCATCAGGGTGGCATACATGCGTAGTGTAGAGTGCATCAGGGTGGCATACATGAGTAGTGTAGAGTGCATCAGGGTGGCATACATGAGTAGTGTAGAGTGCATCAGGGTGGCATACATGAGTAGTGTAGAGTGCATCAGGGTGGCATACATGAGTAGTGTAGAGTGCATCAGGGTGGCATACATGAGTAGTGTAGAGTGCATCAGGGTGGCATACATGAGTAGTGTAGAGTGCATCAGGGTGGCATACATGAGTAGTGTAGAGTGCATCAGGGTGGCATACGTGAGTTGTGTAGAGTGCATCAGGGTGGCATACGTGAGTTGTGTAGAGTGCATCAGGGTGGCATACGTGAGTTGTGTAGAGTGCATCAGGGTGGCATATGTGAGTTGTGTAGAGTGCATCAGGGTGGCATACAGGAGTAGTGTAGAGTGCATCAGAGTGGCATATGTGAGTTGTGTAAGTCAGAAATAAATGTATTGATCTATGGATGAATGGCAGACTCTGAAACAGTCTTTCATAAACATACCAGGTTTGTCGGGGCAGGTGTCACACTTATAAGTGGTGTCCTGGCTTATACCCCCCTTCTGTAACACACTTTTCACCTTTTTTGCAACCTTCCTCAGTTCAAGGGACCTCACTGGGGAAATGTTTTTCTTGTACACCACAAGCACCTTCCGGAAGTACTGGGACCTGCTACCTCCTGACTGCCAAATATTAGGGCCTTGATTACAACATCCTGGAACTGAAGGTACGTACCGGTCTGGCCTGCACATTACGAAAGCACAAAAGCGTTGTACATTGCCATCTATACTATGTGCACGGCCAGCTTCTTGTACCAAACCTTGGCTTTTCTCACGGCACTGTACGGCTGGAGGACTTGATCAGAGAGATTAACTGCCCCCATGCTCTTGTACCCCAGTACACTTCATGATAGTGGTAACATTTGTTCGATATGACTTTTTGCTAAGAACTTAGAAGGACTAAAAGTGAACCAGCAACTTATCATTTTTCCAACAAAATTTACAAAAACATTTTTTAGGGACCACATGACATTTGAAGTGATATTGAGGGGCCTATAAGACAGAAAATATCCAAAATGACACCATTCTAAAAACTGCACCCCCCAAGGTGCTCAAAACCACATTGAAAAAGGTTATTAATCCTTCAGATGCTTCACAGGAACTAAAGCAACATGGAAAGAAAAATGAACATTTAACTTTTTTTTCACAAAATTTTTACTTTAAACCTAATTTTCACAAGAGTCACAAGAGTAACAGGAGAAAATAAACCCAAAAATGTGTTGTGCAATTTCTCCTGAGTACCCCAATACCTCATATGTGCCTAAACCATGGAAGCCCCCCACAAATGACCCCATTTTGGAAACTATAATCCCCACCTCTAAGGAATTTATCTAGATGTGTGGTGAGCACTTTGAACAGCCAGATTCTTCATAGAAATTTATAACTTATATTTATAATTTATAAATGTTCTTTTAGCCTCAAATATTTTATTTTTACAAGGTTAACAAGAGAAAATAGACCCCAAAATTTGTTAACAAATTTCCCCTGAGTACACTGATACCCCATATGTGGGGGAAAACTACTGTTTGGGCTAGAAGTTCTAGAAGTTATGAAGTTTATTCATAAAATGAATAATATTACATAGAAGGGACAAATACGGCCACACCCTGGCCGGACCACATATTACTACCACATAGTGATTAAATAATACCACATACAAGTAAAAAATATTGCCACATCATGACCAGACCACATATCACCACATAGTGAATTAATAATACTACATAGAATGGACAAATACGATCACACCATGGCCGGACCACGTATTACTACCACATAGTGACCAATAATACCACATGCAAGGGACAAATACCACCACACCATGATCAGGCCACATATTACAACCACATAGTGACCAAATACTACAATACTGATCATTAATTAAAAAAAATACTAATTTTACCGTAAGTACTATTATACACAGGAGCTTTGTATATCCAAAGGCATACTGATAGGGAAGTTAGATTGTGAGCCCCATCCGGGACAGCGATAATAATGTGTGCAAACTGTAAAGTGCAGCGGAATATGTTGGCACTATATAAAATTATTAGATTATTATATAGTACACAATGTATAGTGTCAGTGTACGTAATACAGTGATCACCGGTGACATACACAGGAGCTCTGTATATAGCATATAGCATATAGTGTACAAGTAATACAATGTTCACCAAAGACATTATACACAGGAGCTCTGTATGTAGTGTCAGTGTGCAAATAATACAGTGATCACCAATGACCTTATACACCGGAGCTCTGTATACAGTGTAGTGTCAGTGTACAGGTAACACACTGACTCACCGGTGACAGCTGCAGTTGAAGTCCTTCATCTTCATCCAGCAGAAACTGCCATCACTTCTTCCAGCCAGGACTCCTCTCTGCAGAAAATAAGTTATCTACAGCAGGGCCGGCTCCAGGTTTTTGAGGGCCCCGGGCGAAAGAGTCTCAGTGGGCCCCCCCCCTTTAACACATACCCGATTTATGATGCACAGATACGGCAGAGAAATGTATAGTACAATGCCAGATTTCACTTACATGAGTGACAGCTATTGTAAATTCTGCAGTGTATATATACAGGACAGGAGGAGTGGTACTGTGCAGTGTATATATACAGGAGGAAACGTGCTGTGCAGTGTATATATACAGGAGAGGTGCTGTGCAATGTATACATACAGGAGGAAAGGTGCTGTGCAGTGTATATATACAGGGGGAAAGGTGCTGTGCAGTGTATATATACAGGATAGGTGCTGTGCAGTGTCGTGAGCAGGGCGTTGTTGTATCAGAAAATCTTTTCTGTTTTGAGTTTTTCTATGAAACAAAGACTTTTCTACATAAACAACGTTGTTTGGTTTTGCGGCCCTAACAGATCTGTGCTACAAAGTAACATCGCTCGGGCATTAATGAGGGACCTGATGCTGAATCCTTTCCACAAGCCCTAATGACCCAATTAGTGCCCCGTCATTAGAAGCTCATTAAACGCCTCCCTGTCCCGAGCAATCATGTACAGTATGGGGGGATCCTGCAGCCCACCCGTGACTGCTCCATACCATACACTGCCCTCTGTCGCTCTCACTATTATCCTGTGCATTTCTCCTTCATCGTTACCCCATGTTACACTTGTCACCCCCCACTACAGAGTAGCAGGGCAGCCAATGTCACCCCCTCCCGGACCCTAATGGCAGCAGGAAATGTCTGCTCCTCTATTGGGTTGGAACCTGATTTAATCAAGGAATAATGTGGATTTGTTGCCGGTGGCTGCAGGGGAAGGGTTAAGTGATGCCATGTCCTTGGTGGGAGCAGTGGCAGCTGCTGGGACCTGGACAGAGACAACCAATGTTGCTGTGACTGCACAGTGTGACCTGGAGGAGAGAAGCTGAGACTCCGGAGCAGAAATCACCCACATGCCAGCACTGGGCAGAGTCCCTCCAGTCACCAGCATGGGGCCACGGGGCCCCAACCTACAGCCCACATGGCAGCAGCTCCCCTTCCTCCTGGCATCTGGTTAACCCCATTTATGCGGGTCAGATTGTTATATTTAAGGTTTAGCAATAACCTTCATACAGATGGGAAGGGGTTAAGCTTCTTCCTACCCCACTGGTGCAGGTTTGGTGCAGCATGCATGTATTCTGGGGTTCTGGGAGAGCTGGGTGGCTGCAGGCTGCACCCCACCAGCTGCTCCTCCAGACATCACCCACATTTTTAGGCAGCAGAGACAGACAGCAGCAGACTGAGCCACAGGACCAACTGCAATTATTGCTGGATACCTTTGCACTCTGGTAGGACTAGCTCCTCCGGAATCTTCCTGATAAGTTCAGCTCAGCAGCACTGTCTGCAGCCAGCCAGGGGCCAGAGCAGAGAACTGCTCTCTCCGCCCACAAACAGTCACGCTGGCTGCCTTCTCTTAACCCCTATGTGTGCCTGCCTGGCTGCACTGACTGAGTGAGAAGATGCTTGTGTCAGAGCTGGCACATAGGGGTTAAGAGAACGCAGCCAGCAGTGACTTTGTGGGCGGAGAGAGCATGTTATCTCCTGCTCTGCTCTCCCAGCTGCTAGTGGGCCCCCCTTTCTTCCCAAGGCCCAGGCATTTGCCCGCTGTGCCGGGTGCTGACGCCGGCCCTGATCTACAGCACATACCCCAATTTTTCTCCAACCTCTGCACTGTGCCAGATGAAGAAAAAAGCTACCATGTCACCCTGCATAGTAACAGGACCTCTCCTCCCCCACACTGAAAACAGTATCCTCAAAAATAATATCCTTTAATTAACCCCTACAGTAATAATGTCTCACATCCTGCTCCCACATGTCCTCTCATTCTGGACCCCATGTGTCTGTGACGCACAGTGAGGGAAAGACTAAGCAACACAAAGTGATGAGGGGTAGGGAGCCCAACACTAGGGAAGAAGGGAGTGGAGACCCCTAGGCAGATCTAAAGTCACCCTGTCTGCCCTAAACGTCCCTATATAGGTTCTGCACCTATTGCCGAGCAGGAACCTAATCCCTGCCTGACCTTGGCAATAAGCCCTGCTTAGGGAAGGACGGGGTAAACACTAGTCAGTCCCCACTACAACTAAGGACAGATGGGATAGACAAACGAGGGGAACATTTATCTCGAGTTGACACAGAGAGAAAACACAGACATCCTCCAACAGCGCCAAAGAGGAAGATGGCCAACTGCTATAGCTCCAAGCCTCAACAGGGGGAAATGGAAATATCACAGGTGATTCCCAGAAGCAGCCAAGAAGTCTATAAACACCCAGGTCCAAGTGTGTCATTTAGAGCCGGGGGAGGTTGCCACTGGGTTAAAGAATCAGAAAGACTAGGAAGGCGTCTGCAAATTCAACTGCAGAGACCTACTGAGCCAGATGCTGTGCGACTGTCTGCAGCCTCTGATACACCCGTGACAGTGTACTTCCATTGTGGACCCCAAGTGTCCTGCCATTCTGGACCCCACATGTCCTTCCATTCTCCCTGATGTCTCCATACTGCCCCCATGTCTCTCCATACTGCCCCATAGTCATCCATACTAGTATAATGCATCCCATAGTCATATATAGTAATACAATGCACCCAATAGCCTCCTATAGTAGTATAATGCACCCCATAGTCATACAGAGTAGTAAAATACACCACATAGTTATATATAGTAGTATAATGCACCCCCATAGTTATAAATAGTAGTATAATGCACCCCATAGTAGTACAATGCACCTGCAATTATACAGTATATAGTAGCATAATGCACCCCCATAGATATAGAGAGCAGTATAATGAATCCCACTGTTATACATAGTACTATAATGCACCCCATAGTCATACATAGTAGTATAATGCACACCATAGTTATTATACAATATATAGTATTATAATGCATCCCATATTAGTGTAATGCACCCCACGTCATATATAGTAGTATAATGCACCCCCATAGTTACATATACCAATATAATGCACCCCCATGGATATCCTTCCACACGGCAATAGATTTTAACTGAACCTGCATCCTCAGACCCACATTCAGTTACTGAACCAGCAGAATCCTGCCACTGGGGCCCGGTGAGCAAAATAGAGGGGGCCTGCCACAGGCCACTCTGCTTGTCAGGCCCCATATGCCAGTGAGGGCATCACTGCCCTGAAGGCAGCCCTGCTACTTGACTGTGGGGCTGTATTATACTGTGTGTAGTTGGGGGCTGTATAATACTGTGTGTCTAATACTATTAACTGTGGGGCTGCATTATACTGTGTGTGTGGGGGGGCTGCATTATACTGTGTGTAGTGGGAAGGTCTGCATTACACAGTGTGGGGGGGCTGCATTATACTCTGCATGTGGGTTGTATTGTACTGTGTGTGCGTGGGGGGCTGCATTATACTCTGTGTTTTGGGGCTGCGTTATACTGTGTGTGTGGGGGGCTGCATTATAATGTGTGTGTAGGGGGCTGCATTATACTATGTGTGTGGATGCATCATACTGTGTGGGGGCTGCAATATACTGTGTGTATATGTGGGGGGACTGCATTATAATGAGTGTGTGTGGGGGCTGCATTATATGGTGTGTGTGTGGATGCATTATACTGTGTGTGTGGGGGCAGCATTATACTGTGTGTGGGGGCTGCATTATATTGTGTGTGCGTGGAGGGGCTGCATTACACTGTGTGTGGGGGATGCAATATACTGTGTGTGGGGACTGCATTATACTATGTGTGTGGGGGGCTGCATTATACTGTGTGTGTGTGGATGCATTATGCTGTATGTGTGTGGGAGGCTGCATTATACTGTGTATGTGATGGGTGCTGCATTATACTGTGTGTGGGGGTGCTGTATTATACTGTATGTGCATGGGGGGTTACATTATACTGTGTGGTGGGGGGTGGGGGCTTCATTATACTGTGTGTGTGGGGCCTGCATTATACTGTGCGTGGGGGCTGTGTTACAGTGTGTGTGGGGGGGCTACATTATACTGCATGTGTGCATTATACTGTGTGGTGGGGGCTGCTATATACTATGTGTGTGTTTCGGGGGGGCTGCATTATATTGTGCATGGAGGGCTGCATCATATTGTGTGTGCGTGGGCTGCATTATACTGTGTGTGGTTGGGTGCTGCATTACACTGTGTTTAGTGGCGGCTGCATTATACTGTGTGTGAGGATAGCTGCATTATACTGTGCATGTATGGGGGTTGTATTATACTGTGTGTGTGTGGGGGTCTGTATTATACTGTGTTTGTGTGGGGGACTGCATTTTACTGTGTGTGTGTGGGGGCAATATACTGTGTGTGGGGGTTGCATTATACTGTGTGTATGCATTATATTGTGTGTGTGTAGGCTGCATTATACTGTGTGTGAGGACTGCATTATACTGTGTGTGGGGGGCTGTATTATACTGTGTTTGTGTGTGAAGATGCATTATGTGTGTGGGGGCTGCAATATACTGTGTTTGGGGGGGTTGCATTATACTATGTGTGTAGGCTTGCATTATATTGTGTATGTGTGGGGACCGCATTATACTGTGTGTGGGGGCTGCATTATACTGTGTGTGTATGCATTATACTGTGTGGGGGGTGGCATTATACTGTGTGTGATGGGTGCTGCATTACACTGTGTGTGGGGGGTGCTATATTATACTGTGTGCGTGGGGGCTACATTACACTGGTGGGGGTGGAGGCTGCATTATACTGTGTGGGGGGGCTACATTATACTGTGTGTGCAATATACTGTGTTTGTGGTGGGGCTGCAATATACTGTGTGCGTTTGGGCTGCATTATACTGTGTGTGTGTGGTGGGGGCTGCATTACACTGTGTGTGTGAGGGGGGGTTGTATTATACTGTGTGTGCGTGTGGGGCCTGTATTATACTGTGTGTGTGTGGGGGACTGCATTTTACTGTGTGTGTGTGGGGGGGCTGCAATATTGTGTGTGTGTGTGTACGTACGTTCGTACATTTACAGATGTCTGGGCCAAAAGTGAGCACGGGTGCCAATTGGTGATGTGTGTCAAATCAGCTGCTCAGCAGCTGTAAGATGCATGCTCTGAGGTGGTGCATAGAGAGTTAGAAAAAAAAAAGTCCAATAGTGAGCACAAGATGCTAGTCAATGATTTGTGTCACTGATCAGAGCTCAGGAACGAAAAAAGTTCTGGAAAACAGTAAACATGGAAGGGGATCAGTGATTTGCATCACTGATCAGCGCTAGTCTGCTGCAGAATGCACAAATAGTGATGAGCGAGTATACTCGCTGCTTGGATTTTCCCGATCACGCTCCGGTGGTCTCTGAGTATTTGTGACTGCTCGGGGATTTAGTTTTTGTTGACGCAGCTGTATGATTTACGGCTACTAGCCAGCCTGAGTATATGTGGGGGTTGCCTGGTTGCTGGGGAATCCCCATATGTAATCAAGCTGACTAGTAGCCGCAAATCATGTAGCTGCGGCGACGAAAACTAAATCTCCGAGCACTCACAAATACTCGGAGACCACCTGAGTGTGCTCGGGCAAACCCGAGCAACGAGAATACTCGCTCATCACTACGCACAAACAAAAAATTGCCAAAAATAGAGCGATCAAGTACAGATCAGCGCTCAACGGCAGAACGGGGTGGGTGTGGAGTGGGTTAGAGAGAGGTGGAGGGGGGAAAAGGGGAGAGGAGGATTAGGAAAGATGAGGGAACAATCAGGAATGTCTTCTTTCTTCAACAGCAGCAGCTGTGCAGTGTGGTCATACAGAGCGACAGTATGACCACACTGCACACGTATGAAGGTAGAGTGAGGAAGTGTAGGGTGGTCATACTGAGGTCATATATACTCTGTGCAGTCTGATTGGTGCAATCAACGTCATCGTCTAATTGCACCAATCACAGCTGGCCCTGCTAGGCTCCAGCCTATGATCGGTGCTATTACAGCAACGATCATAGGCTGGACATCAGTGTTTCAGACAATTTCATTGCCTGAAACACTGTAATCGCTGTGATTGGATGTCCAGAATGGAACAACTAATCACAGCAATTGTAGTTGGGAGGGGGACACCCCCCCCCCCCCATGAGTCCCAGTGGTCTGCTGTCAGAAACAGCAGGCACCTTCATGCGGTCACCATGAGTTTAGTCAATGTGATCGCATGAATACACATGACATGCCTAAAGTCATTGGTCAGGAAGTCCTTCCCTTCCATGACGTATATATAATTCAAATGTCAGGAAGGGGATAAACATGGACATGTGAAAAAGTCATCAGGCTGTGAGCCCCTTTGATGTGAGGATGAGTGCTGGGCCAAGTGAAAAAGAGGGTACAGACCATGGGATATGCAGTACTGTAGGTAAAAAGATGGGGTCCACACCTCCCAAACTGAAACATTGGTCTCATGCATGCAGAAAAAGAAAGATAAACAGCACCACTATGCAACTTCGAGGACATGAGGCCTTGTTAAGGCTATGTGCACACGTTGCGGATTTGCCTGTGGATCTGCAGTGGATTGGCCGCTGTGGATTTGCAGCAGTTTTCCATCAGGTTTACAGTACCATGTAAACCTATGGAAAACCAAATTCGCAGTGCCCATGGTGTGGAAAATACAGTGCGGAAATGCTGCGGTTTATTTTCCACAGCATGTCAATTCTTTGTGCGGATTCCGCAGCGTTTTACACCTTCTCCTCAATAGGAATCCGCAGGTGGTAAAACGCAGGTGAAATCCGTACGAAAAAAGCATGAAAACCCCTGTAAATCCGCAAGGCATTTTACCTGCGGATTTTTCAAAATCCGCACGCAAATCCGCAAAGTGTGCACATAACCTAAAACTCCGGGGACACAGTGCCAATCAGCAGAAAATCAAGCATGTGTCCAAATTCACCATGTACAAGAAGAGTGCATGGCGCTCACCGTTCCACAAAGAATGTCCTTTTATTTTGGATACATGTAACACAGAGGCAGGGAGGCTTTCAAGTGGAAACCGCACCGGACGACGGCCGTTGCGCGCTCAACTTGCGCTTCTATGGGACCCGTAGAAGCACAACTTGAGCGTGAAACGGCCGTTGTCTGGTGCGGTTGTAAGGGGGTCGACGAGGCAGAAGGTACCTGTGTTCGGGTCTGGAACTGAAGGGGCTGCATCCTCTGTTTCCGGGGGAAGGCTTAAGAGAGCCGGACCTTCCCTGGTTGCTTGGGGGAAGGCTGAGGGAGCCAGACCAACCCTTGAACGCAGGAGGGTGGGCGGAGCCAGTAAAGGGCATGCAGCGACGGAGACGTAAAAAGAAAAAGCGCGCGAAGCAAGTCAGTCAGGCGCCGGCTCAGAGCAATGAGGAGTGCAGCTTAGGGTGCAGCGTGCAGAACGGTGAGTGGCGTGCTCTGCTTCCCTCATCAGAGAGTATTGGCGTGGCAACAGGCTGTATGGAAGGAACAGAGCCGTGCCCGCAGAGCAGAGCCAAGCCGGGTGCTGCAGTAGCCAGAGAGAGGTGTGCTCTGTCCGAGGAGCATCAGAGCCACACAGACCAGTGACCGCTACCGCCTCCCCTCAACAGCGGGGAACAGAGAGAGAGACGGGCAGTGTGTGCCCGGTGACCGTTGTAAAGCCAGTTGCCAGACGCTTTAGGATCATGAGTACTGTGCGTGTGCCACCTGAAGGAGACTCGGAGCGTGACCGTTACTTACATCCCGACCGTAGTAGAGAATGTCGGCCCAGAGACTTGTGACCTGACTTCGCCAGCGTATGCTAGCAGAGCCACGCTGGGCTCGTACAGGACTGTGGCCCTCACCGTAAAGTAGCCACTACAGTATATGGACTAGGGGCAGTGAAAGGTACCAGAGACCGACTACTGTCACCAAAATACGAGGTATTGCTGTTTGCTGAACTCCACTAGTAAAGATACCGCGCCAGCCATTGTTGGCGCCATTGAGTCCTCAGTAGAAGTTATAGTCTGTGGAGCTTCTGACAACTTCGTCACAGGAACTGTTGTTACCTGAGCCGTCATTCTTATTCTTGGACTCTCCTATGTTCATTGTACCCTTGTTATCCTTGTTTAACCCTCTATCTCCCTGCGTGGAGTAATCCCCTGTAAATAGACCTGTTAACCCTTGCTCTGCCTCCCGTCCGTCACTGCATCGCGCAACCTGCTTACACGGTTTCCACTTGAAAGCCTCCCTGCCTCTGTTTTACATGTATCCAAAATAAAAGGACATTGCGGGACGATGAGTGCCGTGCTCTCTTCTTGTACTTGGTGAATGCAAACATTGGTCTAATGCTGCTAGGAAAAAATGTACAATACGGAACATGAGGTGATTGTGATCCGCCTGTATGAAGTCTGGCGACCGCCTCAGGGGGTCCGTAGCGTCACCTAACGAAGCCCGTTACAGAAAGACATGAATATGTTCAATGGAAGGAACACTCGTCCATGTGTTCAGGCTTTTGAACGTCTTATAACCAAAGAAGCCAACCAGTTCAAGGAAGTTAGCTGATTTTTACCGCACCGAAGACTCTATACTTTACAATGCAGGTCAGCAGGAAGGCGCGGAAGACACCTAGACATCTTGAGGGTTTCCTGTTTTCTTTGTGTGATGGAGTAAAAACAGAAAAAAACACCAGTAAAGAAAAAGATACAAAAAAAATCTTAAAAAACTGCGCTGTCAAAAATGTGGTGAAAAAGCAATCAGGAAACGTTAAAAAATAGATCTTCTGAAATCCTGAAACTTCTTCCCCTTGGAAAAACTCATCAGGCGCGCCCGTCTGGGGAAGGTGACGTGTGTACATACACTTACCCGGCCAAGACCTAAAACCTGACATGGCTATTGGGGCAGATTTATAAAGTATGGTTTTCGTTGTCCATAGCAACCAATCACTGCACAGCTTATATTTTCCAGGAGCACAGTACACAATGAAAGCTGTGTTGGGATTGGTTGTTATGGACAACGAAAACCAGTCTTTATAAATCTGCCCCAAAATCTAAAATGTAAAGTGCTGCGGAATATGTTGGCGCTATAGAAATAAAATTATTATAAGTAAAGGCCATTTTACTTTTAGGCCACTAGATGACGCTGTGGCTTTGCTTAGCACTGATGCTCCCTGTATTCCAGCACCACACCAGAGTCGCTCACACTGTCTATCATCTGCTTTCACTATGGCTGCTGCTACTGCTCCCATTTCTTCACCTTCTCTGTATCCCTCAGTCCACGTCTATGTCACCTTTCTGAGTGCACGAGTTGAATAAACTGCTTCCCTCTGGTGGTCACATGTGGAACACACGTTTGTTTCTTGGATGCGTCGCTTTGCACAGTGCCACACAAAAGATGGCGGATACGTACGGACGCTCTATCCTTGTTTGCGTCATCGTCAGCGTAAGGTTTCCACTTCCAGTGCCCACTGCCCAGACTCCGGTCCGCTGCTAGGGAAGATGGCGGCGTCCAAGGTGAAGCAGGACATGCCTCCTCCCGGGGGTTACGGTCCGGTGGATTATAAGAGGAACCTTCCCCGTCGTGGTTTCAGCGGTGGGTGTCTGGGGATAGAGAGCCGGGTTATGCTGCCATGCTGGTGCGCGGCCATCTAAATGCTTCCTCTATGGAGAGTATCTGCTGATGAATAATATGTCACTCCCAGCCATCACAGGAAGCACACATAGGACTCCATAGTGTTACTGCTCTATAAGACTCCATAGTCCCGCTGTAATTAGGGGAGTCCTGTAATAATGTGGGGTGGTTCTGCAGGGTCCAAGTGTTCCTGTAACTGGGGGACTTTATGGAACGATTACAGTTGTGCTCAGACTCCCATAGAGACGCAATTAAAGCAGCGACATTCTTACTGCTGTAGAGCGCCCCTTTCAATTACCGTTGCATTCAGGCTCCCATGTAGAGCGCCCCTCCAGTTACCGCTGCACTCAGGCTCCCATGTAGAGCGCCCCTCCAGTTACCGCTGCACTCAGGCTCCTATGTAGAGCGCCCCTCCAGTTACCGCTGCACTCAGGCTCCTATGTAGAGCGCCCCTCCAGTTACCGCTGCACTCAGGCTCCCATGTAGAGCGCCCCTCCAGTTACCGCTGCACTCAGGCTCCCATGTAGAGCGCCCCTCCAGTTACCGTTGCATTCAGGCTCCCATGTAGAGCGCCCCTCCAGTTACCGCTGCACTCAGGCTCCTATGTAGAGCGCCCCTTTCAATTACCGTTGCATTCAGGCTCCCATGTAGAGCGCCCCTCCAGTTACCGCTGCACTCAGCTCCTATGTAGAGCGCCCCTCCAGTTACCGCTGCACTCAGGCTCCTATGTAGAGCGCCCCTCCAGTTACCGCTGCACTCGGGCTCCCATGTAGAGCGCCCCTTCAGTTACCGCTGCACTCGGGCTCCCATGTAGAGCGCCCCTGCAGTTACCGCTGCACTCGGGCTCCCATGTAGAGCGCCCCTGCAGTTACCGCTGCACTCGGGCTCCCATGTAGAGCGCCCCTCCAGTTACCGCTGCACTCGGGCTCCCATGTAGAGCGCCCCTCCAGTTACCGCTGCACTCGGGCTCCCATGTAGAGCGCCCCTCCAGTTACCGCTGCACTCGGGCTCCCATGTAGAGCGCCCCTCCAGTTACCTCTGCACTCGGGCTCCCATGTAGAGCGCCCCTCCAGTTACCGCTGCACTCGGGCTCCCATGTAGAGCGCCCCTCCAGTTACCGCTGCACTCGGGCTCCTATGTAGACCGCCCCTGCACTCGGGCTCCCATGTAGAGCGCCCCTCCAGTTACCGCTGCACTCGGGCTCCCATGTAGAGCGCCCCTCCAGTTACCGCTGCACTCGGGCTCCCATGTAGAGCGCCCCTCCAGTTACCGCTGCACTCAGGCTCCCATGTAGAGCGCCCCTCCAGTTACCGCTGCACTCAGGCTCCTATGTAGAGCGCCCCTTTCAATTACCGTTGCATTCAGGCTCCCATGTAGAGCGCCCCTCCAGTTACCGCTGCACTCAGGCTCCTATGTAGAGCGCCCCTCCAGTTACCGCTGCACTCAGGCTCCTATGTAGAGCGCCCCTCCAGTTACCGCTGCACTCGGGCTCCCATGTAGAGCGCCCCTCCAGTTACCGCTGCACTCGGGCTCCCATGTAGAGCGCCCCTCCAGTTACCGCTGCACTCGGGCTCCCATGTAGAGCGCCCCTCCAGTTACCGCTGCACTCGGGCTCCCATGTAGAGCGCCCCTCCAGTTACCGCTGCACTCGGGCTCCCATGTAGAGCGCCCCTCCAGTTACCGCTGCACTCGGGCTCCCATGTAGAGCGCCCCTCCAGTTACCGCTGCACTCGGGCTCCCATGTAGAGCGCCCCTCCAGTTACCGCTGCACTCGGGCTCCTATGTAGAGCGCCCCTCCAGTTACCGCTGCACTCGGGCTCCCATGTAGAGCGCCCCTCCAGTTACCTCTGCACTCGGGCTCCCATGTAGAGCGCCCCTCCAGTTACCGCTGCACTCGGGCTCCCATGTAGAGCGCCCCTCCAGTTACCGCTGCACTCGGGCTCCTATGTAGACCGCCCCTGCACTCGGGCTCCCATGTAGAGCGCCCCTCCAGTTACCGCTGCACTCGGGCTCCCATGTAGAGCGCCCCTCCAGTTACCGCTGCACTCGGGCTCCCATGTAGAGCGCCCCTCCAGTTACCGCTGCACTCGGGCTCCCATGTAGAGCGCCCCTCCAGTTACCGCTGCACTCAGGCTCCTATGTAGAGCGCCCCTTTCAATTACCGTTGCATTCAGGCTCCCATGTAGAGCGCCCCTCCAGTTACCGCTGCACTCAGGCTCCTATGTAGAGCGCCCCTCCAGTTACCGCTGCACTCAGGCTCCTATGTAGAGCGCCCCTCCAGTTACCGCTGCACTCGGGCTCCCATGTAGAGCGCCCCTCCAGTTACCGCTGCACTCGGGCTCCCATGTAGAGCGCCCCTCCAGTTACCGCTGCACTCGGGCTCCCATGTAGAGCGCCCCTCCAGTTACCGCTGCACTCGGGCTCCCATGTAGAGCGCCCCTCCAGTTACCGCTGCACTCGGGCTCCCATGTAGAGCGCCCCTCCAGTTACCGCTGCACTCGGGCTCCCATGTAGAGCGCCCCTCCAGTTACCGCTGCACTCGGGCTCCCATGTAGAGCGCCCCTCCAGTTACCGCTGCACTCGGGCTCCCATGTAGAGCGCCCCTCCAGTTACCGCTGCACTCGGGCTCCCATGTAGAGCGCCCCTCCAGTTACCGCTGCACTCGGGCTCCCATGTAGAGCGCCCCTCCAGTTACCGCTGCACTCGGGCTCCCATGTAGAGCGCCCCTCCAGTTACCTCTGCACTCGGGCTCCCATGTAGAGCGCCCCTCCAGTTACCGCTGCACTCGGGCTCCCATGTAGAGCGCCCCTCCAGTTACCGCTGCACTCGGGCTCCTATGTAGACCGCCCCTGCACTCGGGCTCCCATGTAGAGCGCCCCTTCAGTTACCGCTGCACTCGGGCTCCCATGTAGAGCGCCCCTCCAGTTACCGCTGCACTCGGGCTCCCATGTAGAGCGCCCCTCCAGTTACCGCTGCACTCGGGCTCCCATGTAGAGCGCCCCTCCAGTTACCGCTGCACTCGGGCTCCCATGTAGAGCGCCCCTCCAGTTACCGCTGCACTCGGGCTCCCATGTAGAGCGCCCCTCCAGTTACCGCTGCACTCGGGCTCCCATGTAGAGCGCCCCTCCAGTTACCGCTGCACTCGGGCTCCCATGTAGAGCGCCCCTCCAGTTACCTCTGCACTCGGGCTCCCATGTAGAGCGCCCCTCCAGTTACCGCTGCACTCGGGCTCCCATGTAGAGCGCCTCTCCAGTTACCGCTGCACTCGGGCTCCTATGTAGACCGCCCCTGCACTCGGGCTCCCATGTAGAGCGCCCCTCCAGTTACCGCTGCACTCGGGCTCCCATGTAGAGCGCCCCTCCAGTTACCGCTGCACTCAGGCTCCTATGTAGAGCGCCCCTTTCAATTACCGTTGCATTTAGGCTCCCATGTAGAGCGCCCCTCCAGTTACCGCTGCACTCAGGCTCCTATGTAGAGCGCCCCTCCAGTTACCGCTGCACTCAGGCTCCTATGTAGAGCGCCCCTCCAGTTACCGCTGCACTCGGGCTCCCATGTAGAGCGCCCCTCCAGTTACCGCTGCACTCGGGCTCCCATGTAGAGCGTCCCTCCAGTTACCGCTGCACTCGGGCTCCCATGTAGAGCGCCCCTCCAGTTACCTCTGCACTCGGGCTCCCATGTAGAGCGCCCCTCCAGTTACCGCTGCACTCGGGCTCCCATGTAGAGCGCCCCTCCAGTTACCGCTGCACTCGGGCTCCTATGTAGACCGCCCCTGCACTCGGGCTCCCATGTAGAGCGCCCCTCCAGTTACCGCTGCACTCGGGCTCCCATGTAGAGCGCCCCTCCAGTTACCGCTGCACTCAGGCTCCCATGTAGAGCGCCCCTCCAGTTACCGCTGCACTCAGGCTCCTATGTAGAGCGCCCCTTTCAATTACCGTTGCATTTAGGCTCCCATGTAGAGCGCCCCTCCAGTTACCGCTGCACTCAGGCTCCTATGTAGAGCGCCCCTCCAGTTACCGCTGCACTCAGGCTCCTATGTAGAGCGCCCCTCCAGTTACCGCTGCACTCGGGCTCCCATGTAGAGCGCCCCTCCAGTTACCGCTGCACTCGGGCTCCCATGTAGAGCGTCCCTCCAGTTACCGCTGCACTCGGGCTCCCATGTAGAGCGCCCCTCCAGTTACCGCTGCACTCGGGCTCCCATGTAGAGCGCCCCTCCAGTTACCGCTGCACTCGGGCTCCCATGTAGAGCGCCCCTCCAGTTACCGCTGCACTCGGGCTCCCATGTAGAGCGCCCCTCCAGTTACCGCTGCACTCGGGCTCCCATGTAGAGCGCCCCTCCAGTTACCGCTGCACTCGGGCTCCCATGTAGAGCGCCCCTCCAGTTACCTCTGCACTCGGGCTCCCATGTAGAGCGCCCCTCCAGTTACCGCTGCACTCGGGCTCCCATGTAGAGCGCCTCTCCAGTTACCGCTGCACTCGGGCTCCTATGTAGACCGCCCCTGCACTCGGGCTCCCATGTAGAGCGCCCCTCCAGTTACCGCTGCACTCGGGCTCCCATGTAGAGCGCCCCTCCAGTTACCGCTGCACTCAGGCTCCTATGTAGAGCGCCCCTTTCAATTACCGTTGCATTTAGGCTCCCATGTAGAGCGCCCCTCCAGTTACCGCTGCACTCAGGCTCCTATGTAGAGCGCCCCTCCAGTTACCGCTGCACTCAGGCTCCTATGTAGAGCGCCCCTCCAGTTACCGCTGCACTCGGGCTCCCATGTAGAGCGCCCCTCCAGTTACCGCTGCACTCGGGCTCCCATGTAGAGCGTCCCTCCAGTTACCGCTGCACTCGGGCTCCCATGTAGAGCGCCCCTCCAGTTACCGCTGCACTCGGGCTCCCATGTAGAGCGCCCCTCCAGTTACCGCTGCACTCGGGCTCCCATGTAGAGCGCCCCTCCAGTTACCGCTGCACTCGGGCTCCCATGTAGAGCGCCCCTCCAGTTACCGCTGCACTCGGGCTCCCATGTAGAGCGCCCCTCCAGTTACCGCTGCACTCGGGCTCCCATGTAGAGCGCCCCTCCAGTTACCGCTGCACTCGGGCTCCCATGTAGAGCGCCCCTCCAGTTACCGCTGCACTCGGGCTCCCATGTAGAGCGCCCCTCCAGTTACCGCTGCACTCGGGCTCCCATGTAGAGCGCCCCTCCAGTTACCGCTGCACTCGGGCTCCCATGTAGAGCGCCCCTCCAGTTACCGCTGCACTCGGGCTCCCATGTAGAGCGCCCCTCCAGTTACCGCTGCACTCGGGCTCCCATGTAGAGCGCCCCTCCAGTTACCGCTGCACTCGGGCTCCCATGTAGAGCGCCCCTCCAGTTACCGCTGCACTCGGGCTCCTATGTAGACCGCCCCTGCACTCGGGCTCCCATGTAGAGCGCCCCTCCAGTTACCGCTGCACTGGGGCTCCCATGTAGAGCGCCCCTCCAGTTACCGCTGCACTCGGGCTCCCATGTAGAGCGCCCCTCCAGTTACCGCTGCACTCGGGCTCCCATGTAGAGCGCCCCTCCAGTTACCGCTGCACTCGGGCTCCCATGTAGAGCGCCCCTCCAGTTACCGCTGCACTCGGGCTCCCATGTAGAGCGCCCCTCCAGTTACCGCTGCACTCGGGCTCCCATGTAGAGCGCCCCTCCAGTTACCGCTGCACTCGGGCTCCCATGTAGAGCGCCCCTCCAGTTACTGCTGCACTCGGGCTCCCATGTAGACCGCCCCTGCACTCGGGCTCCCATGTAGAGCGCCCCTCCAGTTACCGCGGCACTCGGGCTCCCATGTAGAGCGCCCCTCCAGTTACCGCCGCACTCGGGCTCCCGTTGAGCGCCCCTCCAATTACTGCCGCATTCGGGCTCCCGTTGAGCGCCCCTCCAATTACCGCCGCACTCGGGCTCCCGTTGAGCGCCCCTCCAATTACCGCCGCACTCGGGCTCCCGTTGAGCGCCCCTCCAATTACCGCCGCACTCGGGCTCCCGTTGAGCGCCCCTCCAATTACCGCCGCACTCGGGCTCCCGTTGAGCGCCCCTCCAATTACCGCCGCACTCGGGCTCCCGTTGAGCGCCCCTCCAATTACCGCCGCACTCGGGCTCCCGTTGAGCGCCCCTCCAATTACCGCCGCACTCGGGCTCCCGTTGAGCGCCCCTCCAATTGCCGCCGCACTCGGGCTCCCGTTGAGCGCCCCTCCAATTGCCGCCGCACTCGGGCTCCCGTTGAGCGCCCCTCCAATTGCCGCCGCACTCGGGCTCCCGTTGAGCGCCCCTCCAATTACCGCCGCACTCGGGCTCCCGTTGAGCGCCCCTCCAATTACCGCCGCACTCGGGCTCCCGTTGAGCGCCCCTCCAATTACCGCCGCACTCGGGCTCCCGTTGAGCGCCCCTCCAATTACCGCCGCACTCGGGCTCCCGTTGAGCGCCCCTCCAATTACCGCCGCACTCGGGCCCCCGTAGAGCGTCCCTCCATTTAACGCAGCACTCAGGCTCCCGTAGAGCGGCCTTCCAAGTACTGCCGCACTCGAACTCCTGTGTAGAGCGGCCCTCCATTTATCGCCGCACTTAGGCTCCTGTGTAGAGCGCCCCCCCCAATTACGCCGCACTCGAGCTCCTCTAAAATGTCCCTCTCCAATTACAGCAACACGTGGGGGGGGGGAGAGGCTCTATGGACAGTATGTGTGTATATATACTAGATGGTGGCCCAATTCTAACGCATCGGGTATTCTAGAATATGTATTTATGTATGTATATAGCAGCCACATAGTATATAGCACAGGCCACGTAGTATATAGGAGCCATGTAGTATATAGCAGACAAATACTACGTGGCCTGTGCTATATACTATGTGGCTGCTATATACATACATATTGTAGAATACCCGATGCGTTAGTACAGGCAACGCAATGTATAACAGTGGCCACGCAGTATATAACACTGGCCACGTAATATATAGCACAGCTCACGCAGTATATAGCAGCCACGTAGTATATAACATTACTCACGCAGTATATAGCAGCCACGTAGTATATAACAGTGGCCACGTAGTATATAGCACGCAGTATAGAACATATCCCAGGTAGTATATAACACTGCCCACGCAGTACATAACACTGCCCACATAGTATATAACACTGCCTATGTAGTATATAGCAGCCACGCGGTATCTAACATAGCCCACGTAGTATACAGCAGTGTGGGTACCATATCCCTGTTAAAAAAAAAAAATAATTAAAATAAAAAATAGTTATATACTCACCCCTGGGATCCAGCGAAGCTCCGGCGATACGCGCACAGCTGCCGCCATCTTCCGTTCACAGGATGCATTGCGAAATTACCCAGATGACCGTTCACAGGATGCATTGCGAAATTACCCAGATGACTTAGTGGTCTCGCGAGGAACGGAAGATGGCGGCAGGCTCGGCGGACTACGGAGGATGAGAATAGCAGTTTTTTTAAATTATTTTTAACATTACATTTTTTTTGCTATAGTATTGATGCCGCATAGGCAGCATCAATAGTAAAAAGTTGGGGACACACAGGGTTAATAGCAGCAGTTATGGAGTGTGTTACCGCCGGCATTAGCCCTGTGTGAGCGGTGACTGGAGGGGAGTATGCGGGCTCCGGGCACTGACTGCGGGGAGTAAGGAGCGGCCATTTTCTTCCGGACTGTGCCCGTCGCTGATTGGTCGTGGCTGTTTTGCCACGACCAATCAGCGACTTGGATTCCATGACACAGAGGTCGCGATCAATGAATATCCGTGACAGACAGGACAGACGGAAATGACCCTTAGACAAATTATAATATATATATATATATAATGTTAAAATCTCGGTGCACGTGTAAAAGTTCGAGTCAGTTGTGAAAGCTTTGAAGAATTGAAGTGTTACTAGTTTATTTTTTATCACCTACCAAAATGCAAATTAAGTGAAAAGAGAAAGAATCAAATCAATCTTTGGTGTAATCACACTTTGCATTGATTCTTTTACACTTGTACATAGTTTTTGAAGGTACTCAGCAGGGAAGTTGTTCCAAACATCTTGGAGAACTAGCAACAGATCTTCTGTAGATGTAGACTTGTGCTTATCCTTCTGTATCTTCATGAAATCTCTCACAGACCCGATGATATCAGGCCTCTGTTCAGGCCATAGCATCAATTCTAGGACTCCTTGCTTGTTCTTTACAGTGAAGATATTAATGACGCTGTTATGTTTTGGTTCATTGTCTTAGTGCCAAATAAATCTGGAGCTAATCAGATGCCTCTCTGATATTACATGATAAATAAGTATCTGCGTGTATTTCTCAGCATTGAAAACACCATTAATCCTGATCAAATTGCCAACTTCAATTGCTGAAATTCAGCTCCATAACTTGCAAGGACCTTCCACCATGCCTCACTGTTGCCTGCAGACACTCATTATTGTACCACTTTCCGTCTGCAAGTGAACAAATTGCCTTCTGTTACAGCCTAAGATTCCAAATCAGTCCCAGTTCTTATGTTTTCGTCCATGGTTGAGACACTTGGCCTTGTTTCTGTGTGGAAAGTATGGTTTTTGGACAATCTTCTTTTACTGAGACCATTTCTGGCCAGACTTCTGTCTGTTGTCACAACCTACATATGAAAATAGATCATTATCACTTGTTTGGTATAATTAGTTACTCATACACCTGACAATAATCTTACAAAAGCCCTGATACTGTGCAAGTGTACCTAGAAGAATTGAAGCTTTATGAAGGCAAATGGTGGGAGGGTCACACCAAATATTGATTTGATATGTCTGTTTTGTTCATTCACTTTGCACTTGCTTAACCCCTTCAAGACCCGGGGTATTTTAGTTTTTTCATTTTTCACTCCTCTCCTTCCCAGAGCCATAACTTTTTTATTTTTCCATCAATTTGGCCATGTGAGGGCTTATTTTTTGCGGGACAAGTTGTATTTTTCAACGACATCATTGGTTTTAGCATGTCATGTACTAGAAAATGGGAGAAAAATTCCAAGTGCAGTGAAATTGCAAAAAGAGTGCAATCCCACACTGTTTTTTTGTTTGGCTTTTTTCCTAGGTTCAGTAAATGCTAAAACTGACCTGCCATTGATTCTCTAGGTCATTGTGAGTTCACTAGATGGTAGCCCGATTCTAACGCATCGGGTATTCTAGAATATGTATGTAGTTTATTTATGAAGATTTTAGAATAATTGAATACACAGGATTCGGCCGGCTGCGACCAATTAGCGAAGCATGGTTCAAATCCCGCGCCAATTTGCAGCCGGACTGCGCCTGTCGCTGATTGTTCGCGGCCGGCCACGTAGTATATTGCGCAGCCCGCATAGTATATTGCACAGCCCGCGTAGTATATTGCGCAGCCCGCATAGTATATTGCACAGCCCGCATAGTACCACGCACGCAGTATATAACAGGCCACATAGTGTATAACACAGGTCACGTAGTGTATAGAACAGCCAGCGCAGTACATTGCATAGCCGGCGCAGTATATAGCAATGTGGGCACCATATCCCTGTTAAAAAAAAAAAATAAAAGAATTAAAATAAAAAATAGTGATATATTCACCCTCCGTCGGCCCCCCCCGGATCGAAGCGGTTACCGACGCTCCTCACGCGCTCCGGTCTGAAGAGTGCATTGCGGTCTCGCGAGATGATGACATGGCGGTCTCGCGAGACTTCATCTTCTTCTTCTTCTTCTTCTTCTTCTTCTTCTTCTTCTTCATCCATCAACTCCATCCATCGTCTCGTGAGACTGCAATGCATGGAGCGGTCACCGGGGCGTCGCGAGGAGCGGGAAAGGCCTGTTCCTGATCCGGGGGGCCGACGGACGGTGAGTATATAACTATTTTTTATTTTAACATTATATCTTTTTACTATTGATGCTGCATAGGCAACATGAATAGTAAAAAGTTGGTCACACAGGGTTAATAGCAGCGTTAACAGAGTGCGTTACACCGCGGTCAACGCTGCCATTAACCCTGTGTGAGTGCTGATTGGAGGGGATTATGGAGCGGGCACTGACTGCGGGGAGGAAGGAGCGGCCATTTTGCCGCTGGACTGTGCCCGTCGCTGATTGGTCGTGGCTGTTTTGCCACGACCAATCAGCGACTTGGATTTCTATGACAGACAGAGGCCGCGACCAATGAATTTCCCGTGACAGACAGACGGAAGTGACCCTTAGACAATTATATAGTAGATAGACACCAAACATGTCTAGGTTCTTTTTTGTCTAAGTGGTGAAACAAATTCCAAACTTTGCTATGAAAAAAAATGTTCAATTTTTCGTTACCCGTAGCGTCTCCATTTTTCGTCATCTGGGGTCAGGTGAGGGCTTATTTTTTGCGTGCGGAACTGTCATTTTTAATTATACCATTTTGGTGCAGATACGTTCTTTTGATCGCCCGTTATTGCATTTTAATGCAATGTCGCGGCAACCAAAAAACCGTAATTCTGGCATTTCTAATTTTTTTTCTTTCTACGCTGAGGTTAATCCTTTTTTTTTTGATCGGGTGATTCTGGACTCAGCGATACCAAGTATGTGTATATTTGTCTTTTTATTGTTTTATTTTGAATGGGGCGAAAGGGGGGTGATTTAAAGTTTTTATTTATTTTTTGTCATTTTTTTAAAACCTTTTTTTCTACTTTTTCCATGCTTCAATAGCCTCCATGGGAGGTTAGAAGCTGGCACAACTCGATTGGCTCAGCTACTTAGGAGCGAAGCTCAGATCTATCCTATGTAGTAGAATTGCTGCATTGCTATGAGTGCCGATCACAAGGTGGCGCTCACAGCAATCCAGCATCAACAACCATAGAGTTCTTCAATAGACCTCTGGTTGTCATGCCGATGCATCGCTGACCCCCGATCATGTGAAGGGGGTCGGCGATGCTCGCATTTCCGGCCCAATGGCTGGAAGTGCTAGTTAAATGCTGCTGTCAGCATTTGACAGCGGCATTTAACTAGTTAATAGTGGCGGGTGAATCGCGATTCCACCCCGCTGCTATTGCGGGCACATACCAGCTGTTCAAAACAGCTGACATGTCCCGGCTTTGATGTGGGCTCACCGCCGGAGCCCACATCAAAGCAGGGGATATGACCTTGGACGTACTATCCCGTCCGAGGTCAGAAAGGGGTTAACTAATAAAAATAAACTATTAACATTTCTATTTTTAAGGCATTTTTTCCTTGCAGCATTTTTACATACTTGCCTAAAATGTTTACACAGCACTATGTATATGTACAGTGTGTGATAGAGAATATATATATATATATATATATTCTCTAATTTTTTTTTATTTTTAATTCGAGCTCCTCTGCGTATAACTATATTTACGCAACAGCCAGATATTACAGCATGGTGGATGGGATTTGTGCGCCTGCAGATCACCCGCGGACACTGACATGCGACGCGTCTATCAAGACTGCAGCATCTTAATTTAAAGCAATATCATTTATTCAATAAAATGTGAACACAAGCTGATTTACCTGCGTTCAGTAGGAGGCAGTGCTTTGGATGCAGCGAACATGCCATGTGTCCAAAGTGCTGCTTGTGCCGGATCGTGGGCACCCAGCATTATTGAAAAGCACAGACTGCTGCTCATTCATACCTAAACAAGAGCCCAGATCAAGTCTGGAAAAAAGGAGTGTCTACATTCATACGTAGAATAGAGGTCTCACATATGGATATAGACACTCCTTTTTCCAGACTTGATCTGGGCTCTTGTTTCGGTATCTAATGTACGGAGTGTGACCTGGTCAATGTGTTATGGACTAATATTTGTATACTCACTGCTGCTCACTCATGTACTTTTTAACCCCTTAATCCCATATGACGTACTATCCCGTCCAGGTGACCTGGGACTTAATTCCCATGGACGGGATAGTACGTCATATGCGATCGGCCGCGCTCACGGGGGGAGCGCGGCCGATCGCGGCCGGGTGTCAGCTGCCTATCGCAGCTGACATCCGGCACTATGTGCCAGGAGCGGTCACGGACCGCTCCCGGCACATTAACCCCCGGCACACCGCGATCAAAGATGATCGCGGTGTGCCGGCGGTGCAGGGAAGCATCGCGCAGGGAGGGGGCTCCCTGCGGGCTTCCCTGAGACGATCGGTACACGGTGATGTGCTCACCGTGTACCGAGCGTCTTCTCCCTGCAGTCCCCGGATCCAAAATGGCCGCCGGGCTGCATCCGGGTCCTGCAGGGAGCACTTCCGGGTCAGGATCAGGCTGCAGCTGCAGCTCTAATCCTGCCCGGCTGTATGTCAGATCACCGATCTAACAGAGTGCTGTGCACACTGTCAGATCGGTGATCTGTGATGTCCCCCCCTGGGACAAAGTGAAAAAGTAAAAAAAAAAATTTCCACACTTGTAAAAAAAAAATAAAAAAAAAATTCCTAAATAAAGCAGAAAAAAAAAAATATTATTCCCATAAATACATTTCTTTACATAAAAAAAAAACAAAAAAAACAATAAAAGTACACATATTTAGTATCGCCGCGTCCGTAACGACCCGACCTATAAAACTGGCCCACTAGTTAACCCCTTCAGTGAACACCGTAAGAAAAAAAAAAAAAAAACGAGCCAAAAAACAACGCTTTATTATCATAACGCTGAACAAAAAGTGGAATAACACGCGATCAAAAAGACGGATATAAATAACCATGGTACCTCTGAAAACGTCATCTTGTCCCGCAAAAAACGAGCCGCCATATAGCATCATAACCAAAAAAATAAAAAAGTTATAGTCCTGAGAATAAAGCGATGCCAAAATAATTATTTTTTCTATAAAATAGCTTTTATCGTATAAAAGCGCCAAAACATAAAAAAAATGATATAAATGAGGTATCGCTGTAATCGTACTGACCCGAAGAATAAAACTGCTTCATCAATTTTACCAAACGCGGAACGGTATAAACGCCTCCCCCAAAAGAAATTCATGAATAGCTGGTTTTTGGTCATTCTGCCTCACAAAAAATCGGAATAAAAAGCGATCAAAAACTGTCACATGTCCGAAAATGTAACCGATAAAAACGTCAACTCGTCCCGCAAAAAACAAGACCTCACATGACTCTGTGGACCAAAATATGGAAAAATTATAGGTCTCAAAATGTGGAGACGCAAAAACTTTTTTGCTATAAAAAGCGTCTTTTAGTGTGTGACGGCTGCCAATCATAAAAATCCGATATAAAAAACTCGCTATAAAAGTAAATCAAACCCCCCTTCATCACCCCCTTAGTTAGGCTAGGTTCACATTGCGTTAATGGGTTAACGCTAACGGACAGCGTTGCACGGCGAAAATGTCACAATTAACGCCGTGCAACGGGTCCGTTAGCACAACCATTGACAGCAATGTGATTTTCGGGTGTAGCGCATCGCTAGAGCGTGCCATTTTCGGCTCGCGCTAGCAAGGTGCCGTTCTTTTGTGGCGCGCCTCAGACGCTGCTTGCAGCGTCCGCGGCGCGCCCGAGGTCCGATCCCCGATCTTCCAGAGCGGGGACGTTAACGCGACCACTAAACACGACACCTAAAAAGACATTGCGTTAGCGCAATCCGCTAGTGCTAAACGGATTTCCCTAATGCAATGTGAACCTAGCCTTAGGGAAAAATAATAAAATTAAAAAAAATGTATTTATTTCCATTTTCCCATTAGGGTTAGGGCTAGGGTTAGGGCTAGGGTTAGGGTTAGGGTTTGTATTACATTTACGGTTGGGATTAGGGTTGGGATTAGAATTAGGGGTGTGTCAGGGTTAGGTGTGTGGTTAGGGTTACAGTTGGGATTAGGGTTAGGGGTGCGTTTGGATTAGGGTTTCAGTTATAATTGGGGGTTTCCACTGTTTAGACACATCAGGGGCTCTCCAAACGCGACATGGCGTCCGATCTCAATTCCAGCCAATTCTGCATTGAAAAAGTAAAACAGTGCTCCTTCACTTCCGAGCTCTCCCGTGCGCCCAAACAGGGGTTTACCCCAACATATGGGGTATCATCGTACTCGAGACAAATTGGACAACAACTTTTTGGGTCCAAGTTCTCTTGTTATCCTTGGGAAAATAAAAATTTGGGGGGCTAAAAATCATTTTTGTGGGAAAAAAAAAGAATTTTTATTTTCACGGCTCTGCGTTATAAACTGTAGTGAAACACTTAGGGGTTCAAAGTTCTCACAACACATCTAGATAAGTTCCTTGGGAGGTCTAGTTTCTAATATGGGGTCACTTGTGGGGGGTTTGTACTGTTTGGGTACATCAGGGGCTCTGCAAATGCAACGTGACTCCTGCAGACCAATCCATCTAAGTCTGCATTCCAAATGGCGCTCCTTCCCTTCCGAGCTCTGCCATGCGCCCAAACAGTGGTTCCCCCCCACATATGGGGTATCAGCGTACTCAGGACAAATTGGACAACAACTTTTGGGGTCCAATTTATTATGTTACCCTTGTGAAAATACAAAACTGGGGGCTAAAAAATAATTTTTGCGAAAAAAAAAAAAAAATTATTTTAACGGCTCTGCGTTATAAACTGTAGTGAAACATTTGGGGGTTCAAAGCTCTCAAAACACATCTAGATAAGTTCCTTATGGGGTCTAGTTTCCAAAATGGTGTCACTTGTGGGGGGTTTTAATGTTTAGGCACATCAGGGGCTCTCCAAACCAACATGGCGTCCCAACTTAATTCCAGTCAATTTTGCATTGAAAAGTCAAATGGCGCTCCTTCCCTTCCGAGCTCTGCTATGCACCCAAAAAGTGGTTTACCCCCACATATGGGGTATCGTCGCACTCAGGACAAATTGCACAACAACTTTTGTGGTCTAATTTCTTCTCTTACCCTTGGGAAAATAAAAAATTGGGGGCGAAAAGATAATTTTTGTGAAAAAATAAGATTTTTTATTTTTACGGCTCTGCATTATAAACTTCTGTGAAGCACTTGTTGGGTCAAAGTGCTCACCACACATCTAGATAAGTTCCTTAAGGGGTCTACTTTTCAAAATGGTGTCACTTGTGAGGGGTTCCAATGTTTAGGCACATCAGGGGCTCTCCAAACGCAACATGGCGTCCCATCTCAATTCCAGTCAATTTTGCATTGAAAAGTCAAATGGCGCTCCTTCCCTTCCGAGCTCTGCCATACGCCCAAACAATGGTTTACACCCATATATGGGGTATCAGCGTACTCAGGACAAATTGGCCAACAATTTTTGAGGTCCAATTTCTTCTCTTACTCTTGGGAAAATAAAAAATTGGGGGCGAAAAGATCATTTTTGTGAAAAAATATGATTTTTTATTTTTACGGCTCTGCATTATAAACTTCTGTGAAGCAATTGGTGGGTCAAAGTGGTCACCACACATCTAGATAAGTTCCTTAGGGTGTCTACTTTCCAAAATGGTGTCACTTGTGGGGGGGTTTCAATGTTTAGGCACATCAGTGGCTCTCCAAACGCAACATGGTGTCCCATCTCAATTCCTGTCAATTTTGCATTTAAAAGTCAAATGGCGCTCCTTCCCTTCCGAGCTCTGCCATGCGCCCAAACAGTGGTTTACTCCCACATATGGGCTATCAGCGTACTCAGTACAGATTGTACAACAATGTTTGGCATCCATTTTATCCTGTTACCCTTGGTAAAATAAAACAAATTGGAGCTGAAATAAATTTTGTGTGAAAAAAAGTTAAATATTCATTCTTATTTAAACATTCCAAAAATTCCTGTGAAACCCCTGAAGGGTTAATAAACTTCTTGAATGTGGTTTTGAGCACCTTGAGGGGTGCAGTTTTTAGAATGGTCTCACACTTGGGTATTTTCTATCATATAGACCCCTCAAAATGACATCAAATGAGATGTGGTCCCTAAAAAAAAATGGTGTTGTAAAAATGAGAAATTGCTGGTCAACTTTTAACCCTTATAACTCCCTAACAAAAAAAAATTTTGGTTCCAAAATTGTGCTGATGTAAAGTAGACATGTGGGAAATGTTACTTATTAAGTATTTTGCGTGAGATATCTCTGTGATTTAAGGGCATAAAAATTTAAAGTTGGAAAATTGCGAAACTTTTTAAATTTTCGCCAAATTTCCGTTTTTTTCACAAATAAACGCAAGTTATATCGAATAAATGTTACTACTAAAATGAAGTACAATATGTCACGAGAAAACAATGTCAGAATCGCCAAGATCCGTTGAAGCGTTCCAGAGTTATAACCTCATAAAGGGACAGTGGTCAGAATTGTAAAAATTGGCCCGGTCATTAACGTGCAAACCACCCTCGGGGCTTAAGGGGTTAACAATCCGTATAGATGCACATATCTGCCAGATGGTAGCCGAAAGAGCACACTTCTGGCCCCAGTTTGGAGAGTGGAGGCCTATGGTGACTGCTGTATAATTCCAGAAAAGCTCCCGACATACATTCTAGACTAAGTGTGCACCTAGGGGCCAACTTGTGTTTTCTTCACTGATATCCCAGCTTGTTCTGGGCAAATTTTATCCTGTATTAACCGTCAGTCACGGATTAGGGCCCCTCAGTGGACTTCCAAGCCCAAAATGAGCATGGATGTTGATGAATAAAATACCATTATTTTTTTTCCATAAACCTATACAACAATCTGCTAAGCTTATCCTACTCTATAAATGGTGCCTGTAGATTGCACGGAATTTCCAAATTGACCGGTTCCTTATAGTTAGAAACTCTGGTAATGAAAGTGACTTTTCTTCTTTTCTTTTGTTACAGGGTACACCATGTTCGCTGTTGGGATCGGTGCGATGCTGTTTGGTTACTGGAGAATTGGCATGTGGAACAGAGAGAGAAGGTGTCTTAATGTTGTGACATATTAAAATTGTGAAGGAAAAAACATTAAACATTTTTAATTCACCCCACTCCTTTCCCCTTTAAAGGAAAAAATAAATATTTGGTATTACCATGTTTACAAAAGTCTATTAAAATATGGTATTAATCTTATCTGTAAGTGTCTTTAAGAGATAAAAATCAAAATACAACAATTGCATTGTTTTGGTCCTAATCTCCTTAGATGAAAAAAGCAAGTGGCAGGAGTATTGTCAATCAGCAAGACGTTAAGATGCAGATCTCACCAATAAGGAATTTAGCATAAAGTGAGAATTCTAGCATTAAACTAGAACTCTTAATATACCTATTACAAAAAAAAGAACAAATAAAAAAAGTGCCATCTCTGAAGGGGGTAGTTGACTCCTGGCTGAATGGTCTCCAAAATTTCAACCAAGGGTAAACACCTCCGCCAGGATATAAAACTGATTCTTCCTGCAGGAGCGGGGGCAGAATCTGTCATGTGGTGAAGAATTTAGTACTCAGACACACTGAGCCCAGTCACCAAGACACGGCAGGGTGATCCTGTTTGCATGTAAACAAATTGGTATACCATCTATAGCAACAATGTGTCACTCCCCACCAGTAATAGTTAATAGACACATAGTCAGATGTGAGAATATAGTAAAAGGAACGTTCTCACCAAATGAGACGACTGTTTGAAGAGGGGAGTGAATCTTGTATCACGGATAGATTGTCAGACGATGCAAACAGGATCACGCTGCCGTGTCTTGGTGACTGGGCTCAGTGTGTCCGAGTACTAGTCTCTTCACCACATGACCGTGGGTCTTGTATTTATACAGATTCTGCCTCCACTCCTGCAGGAAGAATCGTTTTATATCCTGGGGGAGGTGTTCACCCTTGGTTGATATTTTGGAGACCATTCAGCTGGAAGTCAACTCCTAATCTCCTTTAAAAAAAAAAATGCAATTAGCAACCAAAGCACGTGAAATTGGTATCAATAAAAACTGCAGCTCACCTGGCAAAATTCAAGCCTTCATTCAGAACTACCAACAGAACAATTACAGTGTTAGTTCTCACAAAATGGGATGACACAAAGCAAAACATTTTTTTTTCATCCATGCCTAGCTGTTACCATTGTAATTGGATGGCTGTGGTGGCAAATCATATTTCTAGGTCATTTTTACATCACAATGAATGCTTTGGAAATACATTTTTTTTGCCATTTCATCCCACTTGGAATCCCCCCCCCCCCACCCATTTTTCAGTCTAATATATGGAATAATGGATTGTGTCATTCAAAACTACAAGTCGTTTCACAAAAAAGATATTCATGGAAAAATACATATGTCATGCATACATACGGTATATTGATGGGAAAATAAAAATGGTATGGCTCTTGGAAGAAGGGGACAAAAAATCAGTGTACATGTAATTGGTACAACACAATTTGTTTGCCTTTATATCTATAATGTTGAATGTTTTTAATTTCCAGCTTGTTTACTTATATTTGACATCTTAAAAGAATAGTGTTGTCACTTACTAAGGATAACATTCTTATGGTTTCCATTATTTTACAGGCGGCTACTTATTGAAGACTTAGAGACCCGTTTGGCATTGCTACCCCTCTTGCAGGCTGAGTCAGATCGAAGGTAACAAGATTACTTCTTTATATTTCTTGTACAATTCTGCCGGGCCACCTGAGTGATCTGTTTGTACTGGAGTTTGCTAAAATATGTACAGTTTGTTCTGCCTTTTTATTTTCATGTGTAAAATACACATTTTCACACTTTCAACTGATGTAGAGACTAAACTAGTTTGCTGGTGGGTTACACAAAGCGGCTACTTAGGCTACTTTCACACTAGCGTTGTTTGGCCTCCGTCACAATGCGTCGTTTTGGAGAAAAAACGCATCCTGCAAATGTGCCTGCAGGATGTGTTTTTTCTCCATAGACTTGCATTAGCGACGCATTGCGACATATGGCCACACGTCACATCCATCGTGCGACGGATGCGTCGTGTTTTGGCGCATTGTCGGCACAAAAAAGTTACACGTAATTTTTTTGTGTGCGTCGAGTCTGCCATTTTCAACCGCGAATGCGTGGCCGGAACCCCGCCCCCTCCTCTCCGGACCTTACAATGGGGCAGCGGATGCGTTGTAAAACTGCATCCGCTGCCCCCATTGTTCATTATTTTTGCAGTTTGCGTCGGTACGTCGGGCCGACGCATGGCGGCGGCCCCGTACTGACGCTAGTGTGAAAGTAGCCTAAGACTGCGGTGACACTATCAGTATTTGGTCAGTATTTTACATCAGTATTTGTAAGCCAAAACCAGGAGAAGAACAAATAGAGGAAAAGTATAATAGAAACGCGTCACCACTTCTGCATTTATCACCCACTCCTGGTTTTGGCTTACTGGTAGTGTCAACGTGGCCTTACAGAGATTTATGACACTGCGGATGTGACCCATACTGAACTTTTAAATAAGTGTCACTGCTCATGGTTCTTCTGGTCCCTGTGTAATATTACTATACAAGCTAATGTATCTAATAGCTGATGTACCTGAACAAAAGTTTTGAGACTGACGCGAGTTTTGGTCTTCACAAAGTTTGCAGCTTATGTATTTTTAGATCTTTTAGACATTTCTAAGATTGAGTACCTCGGCAGGTGTGGAATGAATGCTGGAAAGTAAGAACGTGTTCAAAAATAGAAGTGTTAGTAGTCTGTGTTTATCAATTACCAAAATGTTAAGTGGTGAACTAAAGAGAAATCTAAATGAAGTCACTAGCTTGTGTGACTTCCATTGCCTTCATACCCGCATCAGTTCTTCTAGGTATACTTGCACATAGTTGCCATAACGGCATTGTAGAAACTGTACCTGTCAATGATGTCATCTACGGCTGCAGTGTCTATTTGGTAACCTCCATGCCAGGCTTTAATCTGGAGAACTACAAATATGGCGTTTAGTGCCTATACATTGTGTTCCCATACAGTGTAGTGCCCCGAAACATTGTGCCCAGCCTGTGCTTCTGGCGACACGCAAATGAAGTGCGCTCTCCCGTCTCCAATAATGCCAAATATGTGGCCGCTTCCTGTGGTTTAGGCACAGTGGGGCTCAGGAGAGGGGGGATTTGAATTTGGGAGCACAGAATTCACTGGATTTTATTTGAGGGGGTCTTGGAGACGTGTATTTGTTCTACTAGTAATGTGGGAACCCCCTATAATTTCCAGTTACAGATGATGTGCTGAATAGGGCTGGTTTTGTGCAGAGTATGTAAGGGGTTTTGTTGGTAACATTTTGGAGTACATAACTTTTTTGTATCCCTTCCAGTATAAGGGTGGGATGACATCCTTGTGTTCTACAATGGGGTTTCCATGTAAATACCACAAATGAGATTGACGAACCACTCACCATAATGAGGCAGATGGAGACACTTTGAACTCTGCTTACCGTTCGGTTCTAGTGGTGTCCATCTTTTTTTTTTTTTTTTTTTTTTAAGCTGTGCACAAAGCTGTGGTCAACTACACTTGTGCACTAAATTGAATAAAATGATAGGACACCAGAGATCAGATCGAGTGCAATGCGACTGTCTGCCTTATTATAGTGAGTGAGCACTCTGTAGCCCTATAGCATGCAAACATGAAACTTGAGTTGCATTACTGCTCTAGAAAGTAGGAAAAACTGAAATACTTAGCCCATAAACTGGTCAATTTATGTGTACCCAGCTGCCATGATTAGGCGATTTTCATTGCTGAGAAACCTGCCTGTGTGAAACGTCTCTTAAGGTACCGTCACACTCAGCGACGCTGCAGCGATATAGACAACGAGCCGACCTAAACTAGATCGCTGGAGCGTCGCTGTTTAGGTCGCTATAGAGACGTCAAACACAGCAACTCCATAACGATGCAGGAGCGATCCAGTGACGTAACGGCGACTCGCTTCTCGTTCTCGCTGGTTGTTAGCTCCATGTAAAAACATTGCAGGCATCGTTGTTTTTGCTGTCAAACATGACGAATCACGCCGACCTGGCGACCAAATAAAGTTCTGAACTTCTAGCTACGACCAGCGATATCACAGCGGGATCCTGATCGCTGCTGCGTGTCAAACACAACGAGATCGCTATCCAGGACGCTGCAACGTCACGGATTGTTGTCGTTCTCGTTGTAAAGTTGCTCAGTGTGAAGGTACCTTTAGGCTAAAGCCTACATTTCTATGGGAAGGTAGGACCCTGCTGTAATTAAAAAATGCCTCATGCTGAGGGATTGAGTGCTCAGTCAGAGAGACCTATATACAGTTAGGGCCAGAAATATTTGGACAGTGACACAAGTTTTGTTATTTTAGCTGTTTACAAAAACATGTTCAGAAATACAATTATATATATATAATATGGGCTGAAAGTGCACACTCCCAGCTGCAATATGATAGTTTCCACATCCAAATCGGAGAAAGGGTTTAGGAATCATAGCTCTGTAATGCATAGCGTCCTCTTTTTCAAGGGACCAAAAGTAATTGGACAATGGACTCTAAGGGCTGCAATTAACTCTGAAGGCGTCTCCCTCGTTAACCTGTAATCAATGAAGTAGTTAAAAGGTCAGGGGTGGATTCCAGGTGTGTGGTTTTGCATTTGGAAGCTGTTGCTGTGAGCAGACAACATGCGGTCAAAGGAACTCTCAATTGAGGTGAAGCAGAACATCCTGAGGCTGAAAAAAAAGAAAAAATCCATCAGAGAGATAGCAGACATGCTTGGAGTAGCAAAATCAACAGTTGGGTACATTCTGAGAAAAAAGGAATTGACTGGTGAGCTTGGGAACTCAAAAAGGCCTGGGCGTCCACGGATGACAACAGTGGTGGATGATCGCCGCATACTTAATTTGGTGAAGAAAAACCCGTTCACAACATCAACTGAAGTCCAGAACACTCTCAGTGAAGTAGGTGTATCTGTCTCTAAGTCAACAGTAAAGAGAAGACTCCATGACAGTAAATACAAAGGGTTCACATCTAGATGCAAACCATTCATCAATACCAAAAATAGACAGGCCAGAGTTAAATTTGCAGAAAAACACCTCAAGAAGCCAGCTCAGATCTGGAAAAGTATTCTATAGACAGATGAGACAAAGATCTACCTGTACCAGAATGATGGGAAGAAAAAAGTTTGGAGAAGAAGGGGAACGGCACATGATCCAAGGCACACCACATCCTCTGTAAAACATGGTGGAGGCAACGTGATGGCATGGGCATGCATGGCTTTCAATGGCACTGGGTCACTTGTGTTTATTGATGACATAAGAGCAGACAAGAGTAGCCGGATGAATTCTGAAGTGTACCGGGATATACTTTCAGCCCAGATTCAGCCAAATGCTGCAAAGTTGATTGGACGGCGCTTCATAGTACAGATCGACAATGACCCCAAGCATACAGCCAAAGCTACCCAGGAGTTCATGAGTGCCAAAAAGTGGAACATTCTGCAATGGCCAAGTCAATCTCCAGATCTAAACCCAATTGAGCATGCATTTCACTTGCTCAAATCCAGACTTAAGACGGAAAGACCCACAAACAAGCAAGACCTGAAGGCTGCGGCTGTAAAGGCCTGGCAAAGCATTAAGAAGGAGGAAACCCAGCGTTTGGTGATGTCCATGGGTTCCAGACTTAAGGCAGTGATTGCCTCCAAAGGATTTGCAACAAAATATTGAAAATAAAAATATTTTGTTTGGGTTATGTTTATTTGTCCAATTACTTTTGACCTCCTAAAATGTGGAGTGTTTGTAAAGAAATGTGTACAATTCCTACATTTTCTATCAGATATTTTTGTTCAACCCTTCAAATTAAACGTTACAATCTGCACTTGAATTCTGTTGTAGAGGTTTCATTTCAAATCCAATGTGGTGGCATGCAGAGCCCAAATCGCGAAAATGGTGTCACTGTCCAAATATTTCTGGCCCTAACTGTATACAAATAACAAAAGACTGACCAACACATACCAACAGAAGGCTACTCTTAGTAAGCACCTGTTCACACCTGTTTTCTGTTTGGATGTGCTGGTCAGTCTTTTGATGTTAAAGTGAGTGGTTCCCTCGGGGGTTTTGTCTGAATCGTGGTTTTGGGGATTTACATGGAAACCCTGACCCTAGCATTCAGTTGAGTTTGCACAATAAATGTGAAACGAGCCTTATTTTGATTTTTGGGGGTGGAATGAACATGCAGACAGCAGTGCAAGAGTAGTTTTTTTTTTTTTTTTTTTTTTTGAATGGATCACCTTGCAGTGTAAGTAATAAGACAGCTTTATTCTTCAGGTCTGTGCGATTACCCGATTTAGATAGGTTTTTTTGTTTTTGCTGCACAGTAAAAAAAAATTAGTTTTTTAATAAAAAAAAGTTGTTTGTTTTTGTTTTGTCACCATATTTTGAGATCTGTAACCTTATTTATGTTTGGTAAACAGAGCTGTATAGGGACTTACATTTTGTGTGACAAGTTGGAGAGTTTTTTTGGTATCATTGTTGGGATCCAGAGGCGTAGCTAGGGTTTTGGTCCAGGGGGGGCGAAGCTTCTGAGTGGGCCCCTAACCATGTAAGCTTCATTACAATTCGGTGATGCGCCCTAATAGTAGAGGAGAACCTCAGCAGATGACAGCACTGTTACTGAAGATAATCTCTATATAAAGACCAACACTGATATTACCGCCATATGGTCAGTGGTAGATACCAGTCCTACAGAACATATAACAGATCACTGCACAGTTACAGATAATGACTTACCTCTGATGTTCTTTCTGATAGAATTGTTCATTTTTCCCGTCTTTTCCATCTGGCCCAGACCGACATAACAACTTCTTCCAGCTATAACTCATCTGCAGAGAATACAACAAAGACACATTTCACTTCTCACATTCCAGCCATCACCATCTATTCCCAACCTGCACAAACTCCTCATCCTGCTGATACCCCAATACTGAGCCGCTGCTGCCGTATGTGTCCCTATTACTGCACCTGATACCCCAATACTGAGCCGCTGCTGCCGTATGTGTCCCTATTACTGCACCTGATACCCCAATACTGAGCCACTGCTGCCGTATGTGTCCCTATTACTGCACCTGATACCCCAATACTGAGCCGCTGCTGCCGTATGTGTCCTTATTACTGCACCTGATACCCCAATACTGAGCCGCTGCTGCCGTATGTGTCCCTATTACTGCACCTGATACTCCAATACTGAGCCACTGCTGCCGTATGTGTCCCTATTACTGCACCTGATACTCCAATACTGAGCCGCTGCTGCCGTATGTGTCCTTATTACTGCACCTGATACCCCAATACTGAGCCACTGCTGCCGTATGTGTCCCTATTACTGCACCTGATACTCCAATACTGAGCCACTGCTGCCGTATGTGTCCCTATTACTGCACCTGATACTCCAATACTGAGCCACTGCTGCCGTATGTGTCCCTATTACTGCTGTGTGGTTCTCTGTACCCTCTAAATTCTAAAGCACCCCTCTATAATATAGTAATGACGGGTGCAAGTGCCCTAGAAAACAGTGCCCACATTTTGTCCCCTACAAAGTAATAATGCCCTCTGTGTGTAACCCTTTGATATTCTTATAAGGGAACTCAATTTACTGTGACTAAGTGCCCACTTTACATTTAATAAAGTACAGAGTCTCCCCCCTGTACAGCTCCCCTATGCACAGTATGATGCCCCCTCACTGTATATACTGACCCCTTAATATCACAACACTGTATGATGGCCCCGTCACTGTAATCTCCACACTGAATGATGGCCCTCTAGATGGCATCCATATAGCAAAATACACGAGATAGTCCTCAATATGGTATAATACATTCCCCATATAGTATAATGCAGCTCCCATGGGCAGCCTCTATAAGGAAGGCTGTAAATGTGTCCCCAATCCCCTCCGCAAGGCATAAAAATGACCTCATTATACTCACCAACGGCGCTCACCAAGGCATAGCTGGTCTTGACTTAAGATCGCCATCCTTCATTACGGCTTCATCTGGATGACACATCCTACGTCATCCACACAGTGTTACCCATCGCGCTCCTGTGCAGGCGCACTTCTCTCTGGGCTGCTGAAAGCAGAGTCAAGTACTGTAATGCGTATGTGCTGGGAAAGGCCAAAGGGCGCTTATGACCTGGAAATAAAGCCGGCGCATGCGCACTACAATACTGTGCTCTGACTTCAGCAGGGCAAAGAGAAGTGCGCCTGCACGGGAGTGCGATAGAGGACACTGAATGCATGATGTAGGACGCATGTTCCACGCAAAGCGGGACAGCGATCACAGGAAGAGGGACGGTGCTGGATCAAGACTAGTGACGCCCGGACTGCGCTGTCTGTGAGTATAATAAAAGCTCTTTTTTGTGCCTTGCATAGAGGATTGGGGACATAGAGAGCATTCAAGAACACTATGTGAGGGCGTACAGATGCTGGACCTTATATGGTGACAGGCTTCCACATGTAAAAGCCGTCCTGCAAGATTCCAGCCGCTAGCAAACTTAAGGGTACGTGTCCACCTTCAGGATGGCCGGTGGTTTGGACGGAGCGGCAAAACCCACTCCGCCCTCTTCTGTGATGCGATGATGCCGGATGTGTTCATTGCACAAATCCGGCATCATCGCACCCCACACATAGGGCCCTGTGTTTTACCTTGTGGCGGCGCAGCAAGGTACACGGACATGCTGCGATCTTAAAAGATGCGCAGGGCCGCCGGGTGCGTGTTACCACGCATAGTGGAGACAGGATTTGATAAAATCAACTCCACTATGCTGTAACATCTGGACGCTGCGGGTTTGACGCTGCGGCTCTGCGCAGCGTCAAACTCGCAGTGTTTACTGCACGTGGACACATACCCTAAGAAAATAATCATTCTCCTTCTCATAAGCTAATCAGCAGTAAATAAATTATGTGCCAAGAAACTTATCGATCACATGCCAGTTTTCAGTGTCTGTCCAGATTGCAGGATAAACAAGACCTACAAGTTTAAGAACCTTCATTGCTTTATATACTGTGCCTGTATGTATGTATTCAAGGCAACAGATCAGACATATCAAATAGCAAATGACAAGTGCCAAGATACTCATCATGCTGTGTGGAGAGTGTCCTGGGGGCTGCTCCTCCGGCTCCTGCCAGTCAGATGCAGACATCATGTGTAGGCAGTGAGCTCAGGTCACAGGCAGAGGCAGAGTCCCCCTGCGTCCCCGGCGGCTGCTGCTGGAGCTGATCACTTCTCTGCAGCACAGGAGCTTTGAAGCAGAGCGCGCTCAGCCAGGATTGGGTGAGTGGTGAGTGACCTCCCTTCCCCTATCCTCCACAGACTGCAGAAGAGCGGTCACATGACTCACTCCCTGCACTCTAATTGGAGGCCTTCTCTTCCTTCTCTCTGCTGACTCCCTGTGAGCGTTTGTACCGTGCATGGACTTTAGCTACATACACAGTACAAACGCAGGGGAAACTAAAGATAAACATTGACCGGAGGCAGGGGCCCCTAACGCCGGCCCGAACAGTAGCGTAGCTCTGAGTGGGCCCCCTCAGAGCACTGGGCGTCCGCCCCCTCTGCCCCCCTGGTAGCTACGCTACTGTTGGGATCATAACTTTTTTTTCAACACTTCTGATTTCTTTTAGACACAGGATGAACAAAATACACTTCAATTAGTGTAGTGTTTCATGCACGGTTCACCTTGTGATAAGACTGATTCGTTTGTCAGGTCAGTAAGATTAGTGATACCAGATTTATAGCTTTTGTTTTTTTTGTTTGTTTCATATGACTCTGATCGCTTTTTTTTGGCTACATTTTTAGTAGAATAATGACTTTTCGTGATTTATTACACATTTTACGTAATTTTTTTTTTCTTTACTTTTTCACTTAGTCCCAACTGTGGGACATGTATATCTTTTACTTTTTATCGCTGATCTCGTGCATTACGGTACTGTAATCAGATGGCAACAATCGGCGATTACTCTTGCGGGGGTTCAAGCCTGCCATAGAGGGTTTTTAACCCCTCTCACCTACGTAGATACCACTGTCACATTTTGACATAGGTATTTAAGGGGTTAATCTGCCCCAATTGGTACCAAAACCGTCCGGAGCTGATACCACAGACTGTCAGCTGCTACTCATGGGAATTGCGCCCGCGGAGGGGGGCTCTATTCACTTATTCCTGATTGCTGTTTTAAAACGGCAGTGAGGACTAAGGCCCCTTAACAAATGCTGTTTTAATGCCTATTGGCTGATGTTAAGGGGTTAATGATCCAGGAGCAATTTGCTGAGTTACAATGCTCTTTCCAGCATGAAGGAGCACCATGTCACAAAGCAAAAGTGATAACTAAATGACTTGGTGAAAAAAAACATTTACATTTTTGGTCCATAGCCAGGAAACTCCCCAGATTCGATTGCACTGAGAACCTGTGGATAATTTATTTATTATTATTATTATTTATAGCGCCATTTATTCCATGGCGCTTTACATGTGAAAAAAGGGGCATAAATAGACAAGTACAATAAACATGAGCAATACCAGTCACACACAAGTACAGAGGGAGAGAGGACCCTGCCCACAAGGACTCAGTCTGCAGGGGATGGGTGAGGATACACTAGGAGAGGGTAGAGCTGGTTGTGCGGCGATTCAGTAGGTTGAGGATCACTGCAGGCTGTAGGCTTGTCGGAAGAGGTGATTCTTCAGGTTCCTTTTGAAGGTTTCCGTGGTAGTCGAGTCTGATGTGTTGGGGGTAGAGAGTTCCAGAGTATGGGGGAAGCACGGGAGAAGTCTTGTATATGGTTGTGGGAAGAAGAGATAAGAGGGGAGTAGAGAAGACGATCTTAACAGGATCGAAGGTTGCGTGTAGGTAGGTACCGGGAGACCATGTCACGGATGTATGGAGGAGACAGGTTGTGGATGGCTTTGTATGTCATAGTAAGAGTTTTGAAGTGGAGCCTCTGGACTATAGGAAGCCAGTGACGGGCTTGGCAGAGGAGAGGCTGGAGAATAACAGGAAGACAGGTGGATTAGTCGGGCAGCAGAGTTTAGGATAGATTGGAGGGGTGCGAGAGTGTTAGAGGGGAGGCCAGAGAGTAGGAGTTTGCAATATTTAACGCGGGAGATGATGAGGGCGTGCATGAGCGTTTTTGCCGTTTCTTGGTTAAGGAATATACGGATCTGGGAAATGTTTTTGAGTTGTAGTTTGCAGGAGGAGGCAAGGATTTGGATATGTGGCTTTAAAGAGATGGCAGAGTCGAGGATCACCCCGAGGCAGCGGGCGTGTGGGACTGGGAAAAGTGAGCAGCCATTGACATTGATGGATAGGTCGGGTGGAGGGGTAGAGTGAGATTGGGGAAAGATGATGAATTCTGTTTTGTCCATGTTCAGTTTCGGAAAGCGAGCAGAAAAGTAGGCTGAGATAGCAGACAGACAGTGTGGGATTTTGGTAAGGAGGTGATGTCAGGTCCAGATAGGTAGATCTGCGTGTCATCGGCGTAGAGATGATATTGCAAACCGTGGGATTCTATGAGCTGTCCCAGGCCGAAGGTGTAGATGGAGAAGAGTTGGGGTCCTAGAACTGAGCCTTGAGGAACACCGACAGACAGGGGGCGAGGTGAGGAGGCGGTGTTGGAGAGGGAGACACTGAATGTTCTGTCTCTTAAAGGGACACTGTCACCTTAATTTGGAGGGAACAATCTTCAGCCATTGAGGCGGGGTTTTTGGGTTTTTGATTCACCCTTTCCTTACCCGCTGGCTGCATGCTGGCTGCAATATTGGATTGAAGTTCATTCTCTGTCCTCCATAGTACACGCCTGCACAAGGCAAGATTGCATGTACTACGGAGGACAGAGAATGAACTTCAATCCAATATTGCAGCCAGCATGCAGCCAGCGGGTAAGGAAAGGGTGAATCAAAAACCCCAAAACCCCGCCTCCATGGCTGAAGATAGTTCCCTCCAAATTCAGGTGACAGTGTCCCTTTAAATATGACGTTAGATATGATATAATCCTCAAAGACAAGTGGGCAAACAAGAACACAGAACTTCTGACAAACAAGCACTGATTAGACAAGAATGGGCTGTCATCAGTCAGGATTTCACCCAGAAGCTGATACCCAACATGACAGGACGAATTACCAAAATCTTGAAAAATAAGGTACAACACTATAAATATTGAGTCTCTACATAAACTTGATGTATTTGTCAGTATAAGAACTACTTATAAAATGTTGTCCCTCTAGTACTTTTTATATCTTTTAGATGTTACTGAAGTTGCAATCTTTGTGAAAAACCAAACAAAATGTACGTCAGACTCAAAACTTTTGGCCACGACTGTTCTGGCATATTAATAAATATAAGATGATAAAATACAGTAAGGAACAGCTCCCTAGAGCAAAATTTCATGACATTTCTGGTTCCAACAATCAGGTTACCAAAAATCTACTAAACTGAAAGAGTTGTGCTACATATAACACAATTGTATAGTGAGTGGGCTTGGTAATTTAGGATATCCTGTTGACAATACCAATATCCTTGGACTGGAATAGCTGCTGACGTGTCTGGGATCTTATCTGTGAAGAAATGCATCACTGAGAGACAATAAAACTAAAGGCCCCTTCACATTTAGCGACGCTTCAGCGATACCGACAACGATCCGAATCGCTGCAGCGTCGCTGTTTGGTCGCTGGAGAGCTGTCACACAGACCGCTCTCCAGCGACCAACGATGCCGGTAACCAGGGTAAACATCGGGTAACTAAGCGCAGGGCCGCACTTAGTAACCCGATGTTTACCCTGGTTACCATGCTAAAAGTAAAAAAAAACAAACACTAGATACTTACCTACAGCCGTCTGTCCTCCAGCGCTGCGCTCTGCTTCTCTGCTCTCCTCCTGTACTGTCTGGGAGCCGGAAAGCAGAGCGGTGACGTCACCGCTCTGCTTTCCGGCTCACAGCCAGTACAGGAGGAGTGCAGAGCACAGCGCTGGAGGACAGACAGCGGTAGGTAAGTATGTAGTGTTTGTTTTTTTTTTACTTTTAGCATGGTAACCAGGGTAAACATCGGGTTACTAAGCGCGGCCCTGCGCTTAGTTACCCGATGTTTACCCTGGTTACCAGTGAAGACATCGCTGGATCGGTGTCACACACGCCGATCCAGCGATGTCTCCAGGGAGTCCAGCGACGAAATAAAGTTCTGGACTTTGTTCAGCGACCAACGATCTCCCAGCAGGGGCCTGATCGTTGGTCGCTGTCACACATAACGATTTCATTAACGATATCGTTGCTACGTCACAAATAGCAACGATATCGTTAACAATATCGTTATGTGTGAAGGTACCTTAAAACGTCTTGAAACCTGGTCCTGATGACTATGGTTCCAGAGAATCTCCCTCCCAGTGTTCTTTGATAGGAAATAAATAAAAAAAAACAACAACAATCTGTTAATGTGTTTCAATCCCAGTCTGGGATGTTCGGCACACATGGCTGGCATGCAAAATTCATCCTGTATAAGATTGAAAAAAAAAAAAATTGTTAGGTATTTAAGAAGCAAAAAAAAAAATCATTAGTAATCACACCTTAGCGGCCTTTGACGTTTATTTACGTCAAAGGTTGTATCCCTGCTTTTGATGTCAGCTCAGGATTTAACATGCCGGAAGCTCGTCATTTATCCCGCCCATCTGCGCCCATCATGTGATCGTGGCCTGACAGCTGGGGGTCTGCTGATAACCCTGTGCCTGTCATTTTGCCATCCTCATCTGAGCGCCAGCCTGTGGCCGGCCTTCATATGAAATCATGATTTCTGCTATGTATAGCACAAGCAATTGCAGCTTCAAGTCTACTAGGGTGACTATTTAATTCAGTGAAAAGTGTAAAAAAAAAAAATTTTTTTCAAGAATATGGAAAAGAAAAAAGCACAAGTTCAAATCTCCCCCCTTTTTGCCCCATTAAAGATAAAACAATTAAAAACATATATTTGGTTTCACTGCATTCATAAAAGTCTGATCTATCAAAATATAAAATAAATTAATCCGATAGGTAAACGATGTAACGAGAAATCAAAACTCCAGAATTTTTTTTTTTTGTCTACAGCAACATTGTAATTAAATGCAATAAGTGGCTATAAAAATATTGTATCTACTTTTGAAATGTTATCAATAAAAACATTGGCTCAGAGCTCAAAAAATAACCAATCGCAGAGCCCGATATCCCTAAAAATAAAACCACAAAGGGGTCTCGGAAAATGCGAACATAAGTGAAATTTTTTTTTCTTAATTGGGTAAAAAAAAAACTATACTTGTACTGACCTGGGTAATCCTATTAGCAGGGCAGATTTACCATATAGTGAACATGGAAAATAAAAGTACAGAAAAACAATTGTGGAATTCCACTTTTATTTTCCCTTCACCCATGACCGCACACCTGAGAGAGGGATCCGCCCAGCCAGGACAGGAAACCTACTGAAATAAAAGGGCGGTACCTCTCCCTCGCTTCAGTTGGGTTTCCTGTCCTGATGGGAGCCCTAGTGCTGGAATCACGGCGGTTTTATATATGAAGATTTCCATTCACCCACTCCTGTCCCGCCACTGGAAGAACAGGTAGGGTGCCTGTATGCCGTCCTTCAGGCTGTGGAAGCGCCGTTCGCAGGTCCTGTGGGGCTTTCGCGCACGTGCGGACGTTGGCTCAGCGCAGTCCAGGGTCGTGGGGCTCTTCTGCAGCTGCCACGCTGCTCTCTCTCCCCTCTGCCGGCCTCCTTCGGCTCCAGGCCTAGCTTCCGGGTGCACGGCGGGTGTCACGTGCAAGGCACACTGGGAATGGGCGTGTCCGCGTGACGTCAGTGCTGCGCGCTGGAACCAAGATAGCGGTGCCCATGTACAGACGCCGTCTGGGATACAGGGCCTTTTGGCGGTTCTCGGTGGGGTGCGGGGGGGGGAGGGGTTGGGGGGGGGGGCGAGGAGCGAAATGACTACCGGATGAGGCAGTGAGCAGGGTGGATCACCCCTTAAAATGTGGTGGATCCAGAGTAAGTGCTCACATGTATAGAGCTCTGTTGTGAATTCTGTGGCTGAATTCACTCCTGTGGTCACAAGTGGTACTGCAGCTTCTGAGCTTCCTCCCTCAGGTGTTCTGGTGAGCTCGTTAACTTCTTCATTACTTAACTCCGCCTGATGCTGCTATCCTTGCTCCTTGTCAATGTTTCAGTGTTGGATCTGAGCTTCTCCTGATTGTTCCTGTGACCTGCTGCTCTGTATAGCTAAGTGCTTTTTGCCTTTTTGTTGCTTTTTTCCTGTCCAGCTTGTCTTTTGTTTTGCTGGAAGCTCTGAGACGCAAAGGGTGTACCGCCGTGCCGTTAGTTCGGCACGGTGGGTTTTTTTTTGCCCCCTTTGCGTGGTTTTGCTTTAGGGTTTTTTGTAGACTGCAAAGTTCGCTTTACTGTCCTCGCTCTGTCCTAGAATATCGGGCCCCACTTTGCTGAATCTATTTCATCCCTACGTTTTGTCTTTTCATCTTACTCACAGTCATTATATGTGGGGGGCTGCCTTTTCCTTTGGGGAATTTCTCTGGGGCAAGTCAGGCCTATTTTTCTATCTTCAGGCTAGCTAGTTTCTTAGGCTGTGCCGAGTTGCCTAGGTAGTTGTTAGGCGCAATCCACAGCCGCTTTTAGTTGTGTTTAGGATAGGATCAGGTGTGCAGTCTACAGAGTTTCCACGTCTCAGAGCTCGTTCTTGTATTTTTGGGTATTTGTCAGATCACTGTGTGCGCTCTGATCGCTAAGCACACTGTGTTTCTGGATTGCCTTCATAACACCTGTCATTAGCAAACATAACAGAGCTCTCCATGATGGAGGATTGTATGTTGCAGGAGCAGCAGCAGCAGCCGCAAGAACCCTTACCAGGTGCTCTGCCTGGTCACCAGCATACTAAGAGGAGTAGCCGCTCAAGTGGAAGAAGCGTCAGTCGCCCTGACCGGAGGTCGCGGGACTCCTCAACTTCCAGGAGGGACGTTGTCCGTGCTCCTGATCAGCCTAAAAATCTGGTACCCTTTAGGCCGGCCTCACACTCAGCGTATAAAAATACGGTCCGTAATTTACGGCCGTAATACGCTGAAAAGTCCCCATAGTGGTCCGTATCTCCTCCGTAGGCAGGGTGTGTCAGCGTATTTTGCGCATGGCATCCTCCGTATGCAATCTGTATGGCATCCGTACTGCGAGATTTTCTCGCAGGCTTGCAAAACCGACATACGGATATACAAGGGATCCATGTGCTCAAAAAATAATAAAAGCATATATACTGTATATATAGATATAGATATATAGATAGATAGAGATATAGATAGATATCTATCTCTATCTATCTCTATCTATCTCTATCTATCTCTATCTATCTCTATCTATCTCTATCTATCTCTATCTATCTCTATCTATCTCTATCTATCTCTGTCTATCTCTATCTATCTCTGTCTATATGTCTATATCTATCTATATCTATCTATATCTATCTATATCTATATCTATCTATATCTATCTATATCTATCTATATCTATCTATATCTATCTATATCTATCTATATCTATCTCTATCTATCTATCTATCTATCTATCTATATCTATCTATCTATATCTATCTATCTATATCTATCTATCTATATCTATCTATCTATATCTATCTATCTATATCTATCTATCTATATCTATCTATCTATATCTATCTATCTATATCTATCTATCTATATCTATCTATATCTATCTATCTATATCTATCTATCTATATCTATCTATATCTATCTATATCTATCTATATCTATCTATATCTATCTATCTATATCTATCTATCTATATCTATCTATCTATATCTATCTATATCTATCTCTATCTATCTCTATCTATCTCTATCTATCTCTATCTATCTCTATCTATCTCTATCTATCTCTATCTATCTCTATCTATCTCTATCTATCTCTATCTATCTCTATCTATCTCTATCTATCTCTATCTATCTCTATCTATCTCTATCTATCTCTATCTATCTCTATCTATCTCTATCTATCTCTATCTATCTCTATCTATCTCTATCTATCTCTATCTATCTCTATCTATCTCTATCTATCTCTATCTATCTCTATCTATCTCTATCTATCTATATCTATATATATATATATATGTGTGTATATATGTGTATGTATATATGTATGTATATATGTATATATCTCTATATATCTATATATATATGTGTATATATCTATATATCTGTATATATGTGTATATATCTATATATCTGTATATATGTGTATATATCTATATATCTGTATATATCTGTATATATGTGTATATATGTGTATATATGTGTGTATATATATAATATAGAGAGAGATATATCTCTATCTATATATCTCTATCTATATATCGGAAACTAGGTCAATATATATAAATGGAAACTAGGTCAATGACCTGTAGTTACCATCATTCGCGGTGATGCACCCTCTCCTGGTTGTCCTCATATGAACTCGAGCCTCGGAACTTTTCTGAATTTTTCCCACGCTCGAAGGACATCCAGCAGAGGGCGCATCACCGCGAATGAAGGTAACTACAGGTCATTGACCTAGTTTCCATTCATTCGCTGGGGTTTTACAGCCAGGAGCATAGCTGCATTATAGCAGAGCTCCTGGCTGTAAAAAAAATTAACCCCTTCAGATGGATTTACAACGTGGGACGTTACAGATCTACAGAAGGTATGTATATTGTTGGTTTATTACTTTTTCTTTGTCACAGAGCGAGGGTCTTCAGCCAGTGGATTGAGCGTACAATAAAATATTACAATAAACGGTGTTTATTTCATTAAAAGACTTTTTAATGTGTTTGTGTTTTTTTTTAACTCTTTCATACAATTGGATTAATAATGGATAGGTGTCATAATTGACGCCTCTCCATTATTAATCTGTCTTAATGTCACCTTACAATAGCAAGGTGACATTAACCCTTCATTACCCCATATCCCACCACTACACGGGAATGGGAAGAGAGTGGCCAAGTGCCAGAATAGGCGCATCTTACAGATGTGCCTTTTCTGGGGTGGCTGGGGGCAGATGTTTTTAGCCAGGGGGGGGGCAATAACTGTGGACCCTCTCGAGGCTATTAATATCTGCCCTCAGTCACTGGCTTTACTATGGCGGAGAAAATTGCGTGGGAGCCCACGCCAATTTTTTCCGCCATTTAACCCTTTAATTTAATAGCTAGAACGGCCAAATTTTGCATACACACTACTAACATTAGTAATGTGGAATATGCAAAAAAAAAAGGGGGATATGAGATGGTTTACTGTATGTAAACCATGTCTCATATCATGTCGGGTTTAGGAAAGAGATGGCAAAAGTCGGCAATTGAATTACCGGCTTTTAACCTATCTAGCGCTGGATGAAATATTTATATATATATATATATATATATATATATATATATATATATATATATAATATGTCTCAATGATAGGGGATATATTGTATATATATATTTTCTATGTGTACACATTTATTCCACCTATTCTATTGTAAGCTGTCAGTGTGATTTTACTGTACACCGCACTGAATTGCCGGCTTTTCTCTCTAACACCGCTGCGTATTTCTCGCATGTCACACTGCTGGTCCGTGTGTAATCCGTATTTTTCGGGCCCCCATAGACTTGCATTGGCGATTTTTATTTTTTTTTATTTTTTTTTATTTTTATTTTTATTTTTTTGCGCAATACGGTGACAAACACAGCATGCTGCGATTTTCTACGGCCGTATAATACGGATCAGTAAAATACGGCAGATAGGAGCTGGGGCATAGAGAATAATTGGGCCGTGTGTAATGCGTGTTTTACGGACGTATTTAATGCGCTCATACATCCGTAAAACTCGCTAGTGTGACGCCGGCCTTATTGTCAGCGGGTGGTGAATGATCTTCATGAATGTCACCTTGGTGGTAATGGGCTACATTTTCTGCTTACTTGCCAGGCGCCGAGGAAGGCTAGTACCAAGTCAAAGAATAAAGAATGTGCCCTCTGTAAGGTCCCGCTAGCAGTCCAGTGGCAGAAAATCCTCTGCACGGACTGTATTCAAAAGACTATACAGGATGAATCACCTGACTTTGCCTCTAGCCTCAGGGCCATGATTAGAGCAGAGGTTAAGGACTCTTTAAAATCAGTCCTTAAGAAGAGGAGTAGCAAAAGTCTAGAGCCTATTTCAGATTCTGATGCCTCTCAGTCTGGCGAGGAATATCCGGAGGAACCTCTGTCTCCCTTTCCCTCCTCTTCCATGTCCTCTGGCTCCTCTTCAGATAGTGATGTTGGGGGCCGTCCATGCTTTCTAACTGAAAACACAGATAAACTGGTGAAATCAGTCAGGGCTACAATGGGCCTAAAAGATGAAAAAGCGACTAAATCTGTAGAAGATGTTATGTTTGGAGGAGAAAAGGAAGCGTACTTTCCCAGTAAATGCTGGGGTAAAGGCCCTTATAGAGAAGGAGAGACGGTATCCCTTCGAGGAGAAGGATTCAGAAGTGTTGGATAAAGTCCCTAAAATTGATGGTGCGGTGGCTAGATCCTCTAAAAAGTCATCCCTACCCTTAGAGGACTCAAACATGTTAAGAGACCCATTAGACAAGAAGGCAGATGCGTTCTTAAAACACACCTGGGAGGCGGCCACAGGAGGTCTAAAATCGGCAATAGCTGGGACATTTGTTGCCCGCTCCCTTATAGTCTGGCTGCAACAAATAGAGGCTCAATTAAAATCCAAGGTGCCAAGAGACAAGGTCCTAGCCAACATGGCAGTGGTACAAGGAGCGGCAGCTTTCATAGCAGATTCCTCACCAGACTCTGTAAGACTAGCTGCTAGGGCAGCAGGTTTGTCTAGTGGTTAAAGGGGTGCCCGGGTGACTTGCCCTCTAAAAATAGACTTTGTTCCATCCCGTGTGAGGGCAAATTCCTCTTCAGAAGCTGGTGGACATTTTAGAGAAAGCAGGCGATAGGAAAAAGGGTTTCCCTCGCTTTCCGGGGGATATTAGAAGGCCTTATTTTCGGAGAGGAAAGTATAATAGCGGTCGCTTCCCCCCCCCCCCCGGGAGATAGAAGAAACTGGGACTTTAGAGACAGAAAAGGATCTGGGTACATGTTTAAGGGACCCTCCACATCAGCAAAAAAGCCCTCCCAATGACACCGGGCCAGAAGTAGGGGGAAGACTTTCTTTTTCCCCACCTGGGTAAATATTTCCCCCAGTCGTTGGGCATTGAGTGTCATCAAAGATGACCTAAAGATAGACTTTATTCATCAACCTCAACAGACTTTTGTGTTGACCCCCACAGGAAATTTCCGGAGGAAAAATTAGCCTTGGAAGCGGAGGTACTGGAGTTGGTACTAAAGCGGGTTCTAGTAGAAGTTCCGAGGGAAGAGGAAGGAAGAGGTTTTTATTCCCCTCTCTTTTTGATTCGGAAACCGGACTGTTCGCTAAGGACTATTGTCAACTTGAGGAAACTCAATCCGTCAGTGATAAATTACTCCTTCAAAATGGAGTTGGTAAATACAGCGATTAAGATGTTGTTTCCGAACTGCTTCATGGCAGCTATAGACTTAAAAGACGCTTATTATCATGTCCCAATCCATTGGGACTATCAAAAATTTCTAATAGTAGCAGTATTTGTCCAAGGACAACTCAGGCACTACCAGTATGCTGCCCTCCAGTTTGGTCTCTCGATAGCGCCAAGAATATTCACCAAATTAATGTCAGAAGTCATGTCCTTCCTCCGTTCTCGAGACCTAGTCATTGTCCCATACCTAGACGACTTCCTTATAATAGGGAGATCGGTGGATCACTGTCTTGCACAAATAGAGGAAGTAACTACGACTCTAGCAGTATTGGGGTGGAAAGGTGTGTCATCAAGTCAAGATTAACACCAGAGAAAGTTCAGTCCTTCCTAGGGTTGGTTCTAGATTCCACACGCCAGCTCTGTCTCCTACCGGAGAACAAAATAATCAAAATACAGAGTCTTGTGGAATTGGCAATACAGCAGCCTGTAATGACACTAAGAAAGGCAATGTCCCTGTTAGGATCACTAACATCCTGTATACCCACTGTAAAATGGGCACAATTTCACCTGAGACAATTACAGTGGGAGGTCCTGTCAACACAAAAATTGTTAAAAGGGCATTTTGAGGGAAAAGTACACCTTTCAGTAGGCGTGAGAGATTCCCTAATCAGGTGGTCTGTAAGGGATCATTTGGTGTCAGGGGTTCAGTGGCTAACTCCGATAGAGGACGTGATCACAACGGACGCAAGCGGTACGGGATGGGGGGCACATCTAAGGACCCTCTCGATACAGGGGTCCTGGTCCCAACCAGAAACACATCAGACGTAAGAGTTATGGGCTGTAGAAAGGGCTGTAAAACATTTCCTCCCTATCCTTCAGGGTCGTCATACCAGGATTATGTCTGACAATTTTGCAGTGGTAGCTGATATCAACCACCAGGAGGGAACAAGGTCCTTTTCCGTTATGTGAGCAACATCTGTCCTTCTCCAGTTAGCAGAAAGTCACCTATTGTCCCTCACAGCTCTGCACATAAAGGGGGTTGAAAACACGAAAGCAGACTACCTAAGTTGCAAAAGGCTAAGGGTACCGTCACACAGTGGCATTTTGATCGCTACGACGGCACGATTTGTGACGTTCGAGCGATATATCTGTGACGTTCCAGCGATCTCGCTGTGTCTGACACGCTCCTGCGATCAGGGACCACGCTGAGAATCGCACGTCGTAGCAGATCGTTTGAAACTTTCTTTCGTCGTCTAGTGTCCCGCTGTGGCAGCATGATCGCATGGTGTAACAAAGGTGTGCACGATATTGTATATGATGTGCGCATAGTAACCAACGGCTTCTACATCGCACATACGTCATGAAATTATCGCTCCAGCGTCGTACATTGCAAAGTGTGACAGCAGTCTACGACGCTGGAGCGATATTGTTACGATGCTGGAGCGTCACGAATCGTGCCGTCGTAGCGATCAAAATGCCACTGTGTGACGGTACCCTAAGACAGGGAGAATGGTCACTGAATCTCCGGGTATTCCAACAGATAGTACAGGCCTGGGGCAAACCGGTAATAGACTTATTTGCCACTGTTAAGGTAGGTTCTGCTCGTTAGACCCAAGAGGGAACCTGTTTACGGTAGATGCCCTTCAAATACTGTGGAAATTCAGCCTCTCTTACGTGTTTTCACCAATAGCATTAATTCCTGTAGTAGTAAGAAAGATCAGAATGGAGCAAGCGAGGGTGATTCTGATTGCTCCATTTTGGCTGAAAAGACCATGGTTCTCCCTCCCAAGACAGATGACGGTAACCGATCCATGGATTCTACCAGAGGTTCTGGACCTGCTTACCCAGGGACCAGTATGCCACTCTCAAGTGAAGGGCTTCCATCTGGCAGCCTGGAATTTGATAGGGCATTACTAAGCTGGCAGGGATTCTCACCAGGGCTAGTCTCCACCCTGTTGAAAAGTAGAAAACCGATCACATCAAGAATTTATAGTAGGACATGGAAGAGGTTCCTGGAGTTTTTGGGACCTTTGGGAGACGAGGCTCCTGTGGGTGCTATTTTAGAGTTTCTACAAGCAGGCTTACAACTAGGGTTGGCAACCAATACACTCAAAGTACAAGTATCGGCTTTATGAGCATTATATATTGTAATTTAGCCTCCAATAGGTGGGTGTCCGGTTTTGTTAAATCATGTAGTAGATCTAGACCAGTCGTAATTCAGAAAATTCCCCCTTGGGATTTGAATCTGGTTTTAGAAGCTCTAACTAGGGGTCCTTTTGAACCTTTGAGAAGTTTTGCTGATAATTCTTGCACTCTTAAAATAGTGCTACTGGTAGCTTTGACATCAGCACGTAGGGTGAGTGACTTGCAAGTCCTGTCTTTTTGCCCTTCATACACATGGATATATGACGACAGGGTGGTTCTAAGACCAAATCCGGCTTATCTACCTAAGGTAGTTCTTAAATTCCATAGGAGTCAGGAGATTGTATTACCCTCGTTTTGTGATAATCCTAGAAATCCAGGAGAGGAAAAATTTCATACTTGATGTAAGAAGGTCTATGTTACAGTACATATCTTTAACCAGTCAGTGGAGGAAGGATCAGTCCCTATTTGTAGCTTTCCAGGGTAGCAGGAAAGGATATGGGGTGTCTAAAAGTACTATTGCTAGATAGATTAGGGAGGCCATTAGCTTATCCTATGCTGCGTGTGGCGCCCCGGTCCCCGAAGGCATCAAGGCTCACTCCACCAGAGCTGTGGCTACTTCCTGGGCTGAGAAAGCAGAGGTATCAATTGATCAGATATGCAAAGCTGCTACCTGGTCCTCACCGTCTACCTTCCTTAAACACCACCGACTGATCTATCCTCCTCGACTGACCTTACTTTTGGTAGAAGGGTGCTGCAAGCGGTGGTCCCTCCCTAAGGTGTTCCTTTCTCCAAAAATCTCTCAGGTGTGCTGTCATGGGGGAAGGGAAAACCCCAAGGTTACTTACCGGTAGCCGGTTTTTCCAGAGCCCATGACAGCTCCTCTGTATATTTCCCCCCCTTTTTTTTCACCCTTTGGTGTGCACTTTTAGCTGGGTGTTTTTTGTTTTTTATTATTATGATGTGGTGGTAGTTTGCCATGTGTACTAACCAGGGGGGCCTCTCATGCTCTGAAAACCAACTAAAGCGAGGGAGAGGTACCGCCCTTTTATTTCAGTAGGTCGCCTGTCCTGGCTGGGCGGATCCCTGTCTCAGGTGTGCTGTCATGGACTCCGGAAAAAACGGCTATCGGTAAGTAACCTTGGTGTTTTGCAATTTCAACGCTCTTGGAATTTTTTTTCTACACTTTCCAGTGCATCATATGATAAAATGATGTCATTCAAAAGTACAACTCATCCTGAAAAAAACAAGCTTTCATTCGGTTATGAGGACGTAAAAATAAAGTTATGGAATAAGGGGAGGAAAAAACTAAAAGTGCAAAAACCTTAAAATCGCAAGGTCATGAATATGGTAAACAACAAATTCTAAAAAGGGCAAAGCCTCACTAGATGTATTTCTGGAATTGAGATCGGGCGCCATGTTGCATTTTTAGAGCCCCTGATGTGCCTAAACAGTGGAAACCCCTCCACAAGGACACCATTTTGGAAAGTAGACCCCTTAAGGAACTTATCTATATGTTTGGTGAGCACTTTGAACCCCACAGAAGTTTATAACGTAGAGCCGTTAAAATAAAAAAATCAAATTTTTTCCACAAAAATGATATTTTGCCCCCAAATTTTTATTTTCACAAGGGTAACAGGAGAAATTAGACTGCAAAAGTTGTTGTTCAATTTGTCCTGAGTACGCCGTTACCCAATAATGTGGGGGTATACCACGGTAGAGCTCAGAAGGGAAGGAGCGCCGTTTTACTTTTCTCAATGCAGAATTGGCGGGAATTGAGATCGGACGCCATGTTTCGCTTGGAGAGTCCCTGATGTGCCTAAACATAGGAGTTCCCCCACAAGTGACACCATTTTGGAAACTAGACCCCTTAAGGAATTTATCTAGAGGTGTGGTGTGCGCTTTGAACCCCCAAGTGCTTCACAGAAGTTTATAACGTAGAGCCGTGAAAATAAAAAATCTTTTTTTTCCCTCAAAAATAATTTTTTAGCCCACAATTTTTTACTTTCACAAGGGTAACAGGAGAAATTGGACCCCAATAGTTGTTGTCCAGTTTGTCCAGGATACGCCGATACCCCATATGTGGGGAAGGGGGGGGGGAGAACTGTTTGGGCACACAGCGAAGCTCGGAAGGGAAGTAGTGGCGTTTAAAATGCAGACTTTGATGGAATGGTCTGCGGACGTAATGTTGCGTTTGCAGAGCCCCTCATGTACCTACACAATAGAAATCCCCCACAAGTGACCCCATTTTGGAAACTAGACCCCCCAAGGAACTTATCTAGATGTGTGGTGAGTACTATGAACTCCCAAGTGCTTCACAGAATTTAATGTAGAGACGTGAAAATAAAAAATCATTTTTTTCCACAAAAATGATCTTTTCACCCCCAAATTTTTACTTTCACAAGGGTAACAGGAGAAATTGGACCATGAAAGTTGTTGTGCAATTTGTCCTGAGTACGTTGAAACCCCATATGAGAGGGGGGGGGGGGGGGTACCACTGTTTGGGTGCATGGCAGAGCTCGAAATGGATGTAGTAATGTTTTGGAATGCAGAATGCATTGCTTCACGGAAGTTTATAACGCAGAGCCGTGAAAATAAAAAACAAACTTTTTTTCCACAAAAATGATTTTTTTTTAGCCCCTATTTTTTTTTTTTTTTTAATTTTCCCAAGGGTAGCAGGAGAAACTGGACCCCAAAAGTTGTCCAATTTCTCCTAAGTATGCTGTAGGCCCATATGTGGGGGTAAGCTACTGTTTGGGTGCACGGCATAGCTCAGAAGGGAGGGAGCACCATTTGACTTTTTCAACGCAAAATTGGCTGGAATCAATTGTGGATCCATTGCGCGTTTGGGGACCCGCTGATGTACCTAAACAGTGGAAACCCCCAATTCTAACTCCAACCCTCACATCACAGGAGAGAGAAATGACATGGCACATCAGACTTTTTTTTTTTTTTTTGCGGCCACCGCTACACTGTTAGTAGCGGCGATCGCAAAACCGGATCGGTAAAAACCGACCCGAATTATGTTCTTTGGGGTCTCGGCTATCCCCCACGCATGCACCCACCATCTTTTTGCAGGAAAAGATGACGGCGCCCATAGGGGAGGAAGCGGGAGGACCCACAGACACTGGGAGCCACCGGTAAGTATCGGGGGGTGGCTGGGGGGGGGGGGGGGGAAGGGTTTAGATGCAATCACATCAGAGGACAGAGAAATTAAATGGCAGATCGCGCTTTTTTTTTTCTTGCGGTCGCCGGTAAACGGTTAAGGCCGGCGTCACACTGGCGAGAGCATCGGATGCGATATGCTAATGATACTCGGCTCCTGCTCGCAGCAGAGCAGGAGCCGAGTGTCATGCGTGTGTGCTCCGATTCTCTCGCACAGGGAGGATCAGAGCACAGCTGCGGAGGAGGCAGAGAAATGAATTTCTCCATCTCCTCCATTGCTGGGGTCCGCTTATAACGCACATCACTCGGATGATATCCGAGTGGTGTGCGCTGTCTCACTCGCACCCATAGACTTATATGGGTGCGAGTGAGCCGAGCGTTTTCCTCAGTCCGAGACAATTGCAGCATGCTGCGATTGTCTCGGACTGAGGAAAACGGACGATAAAAAGTCAGCTGCTGGGAGCTGCCCCATAGCTTAATATTGGTCCGAGTGCAATGCGATTTTTTTTTTTTTTTTTTAATTGTATTGCACTCTGCCGTTTAAAACGCCAGTGTGACGCCGGCCTAACTTGGGCGTCGGCAAAAACCGACCCGAATCATGTTCTCATATACCAGTGTTCTAGTGCAATTGGAGGTTGTATTATCATTACACATGCATATTGGACCAGGGGTGTTGTGATTTGATTTTGCATGTATTTTTAAATGGTTTTTAAGATTTAAGTGTTGTTTCCCTAATAAATTGTGATTTTATATATTTGATCATTGAGTGCAAACCATTTATTGCTTGGTCTTTTTTAAATTCATACTACTGTGCAGACGGCGCCATTTTGGTAGAGAAAAAAAATAGGCTTCATCAGGATGGCACCAGCTCCACCTGTGCAGTAGCATCGTTCTGATAGCTATCTTGATGAAGCCTAATTTTTTTTTTCTCTGCCAAAATGGCGCTGGTGGCGGCATCTGTGCAGTCGCATATATTGGACTGCGACAGAAGCTAAAAATATGCATATTATCATGTACCGGCACCTGCCTGATGAATGTGAACTTATGGGGTTCTTTGTTTTTATTTTAAATATTCAGTATGTAACATGAGGGACAGGCTACTGAGGGATCAGTGACCTCTCATAAGCCATACAGATGATGATGTATCTAGGATTGTACATATGCATGTGATCCCAATATCAAAACGGCCCCGTTTATTAAACTCTTGTACTTATACTGCTTTTATGTAGCAGCCAGAGGCAAGTAAGATTAAAATGAACCACTGCTTTCTGATTGCCTTCTCCCCAAGTTAAAATTTGCCAGCCAGCTCCTAAAGCTTATACTATTCAATCTGTCCAGCATAGTTTACTTGCCTGTTCATCTTTTAAAAGGACATTACGTATTTTGCGAGAGAACTTGGAGCAAGAGGCCATTATCATGAAGGATGTCCCAGACTGGAAGGTAAGAACATGCAATAGTTCCAATAAATGTTTATGATAAAATATAAAATCAAATAATTAGATGCTTTAATATGTGTAATTGGATGAGTGTTGGTATGTAGATCAGTGTTTTTATAATGCATTCTGCAGTGAACCTGAACTTATCATGTATTGAGTTCTCTTGATATTACACATGTTAGTTTCCCCAAATCAGTAGAAAGCATGTGTTACACTGTCAGAAGCTTGAGTCGAGAGATGTGTCTACGCATTGAGGACCATAAAATATAGCATATCAACCTGTATAAGGTTAAAGGGAATCTGCAGATTTTTGCTATGTAATCTGAAGATAGCAGGAGATAAAGGCTGAAACACAGAATTCGGGGATGTGTGACTTGTCAAAGTGTGTGCTAGTGTTTACTAAGGGTACCGTCACACTATACGATTTACCTACGATCACGACCAGCGATACGACCTGGCCGTGATCGTAGGTAAGTCGTAGTGTGGTCGCTGGGGGGCTGTCACACAGACAGCTCTCCAGCGACCAACGATGCCGAGGTCCCCGGGTAACCAGGGTAAACATCGGGTTACTAAGCGCAGGACCACGCTTAGTAACCCGATGTTTACCCTGGTTACCAGCGTAAAAAAAACCAAACAGCACATACTTACATTCCGGTGTCTGTCCCTTGCCGTCTGCTTCCCGCACTCAGTGACTGCCGGCCGTAAAGTGAAAGCACAGCACAGCGGTGACGTCACCGCTGTGCTCTGCTTTCACTTTACGGCCGGCAGTCACTGAGTGCGGGAAGCAGACGGCAAGGGACCTGACGGACACCGGAATGTAAGTATGTACTGTTTGTTTTTTTTTACATTTACGCTGGTAACCAGGGTAAACATCGGGTTACTAAGCGCGGTCCTGCGCTTAGTAACCCGATGTTTACCCTGGTTACAAGCGAACGCATCGCTAGATCGGTGTCACACACACCGATCTAGCGATGCCAGCGGGAGATCCAGCGACGAAAGAAAGTTCCAAATGATCTGCTACGACGTACGATATGCAGCAGGATCCCTGATCGCTGCTTCGTGTCAGACACAGCGATATTGTATGGATATCGCTGGAACGTCACGAATCGTACCGTCGTAGCGATCGAAATGGCACTGTGTGACGGTACCCTAACTGTGAAGGATTTAGCACGCAGAGATAACATTGCTGGACCTAGTCCAGCAACGCTCCCTCCCACTGTGATAAGCAGCTCATTGTCTATAGACATTGTATATACAGATCTCAAAAAGGAGGGCGTGGAGTTTGTTTTTTTAAATGTACAAAAATCTTTATTGACACAGATAAAAAACAGATAAAAAGATGTGCTATAAAGGACACCACAAAAAGTGGTGGCGTTTAGTACAAAGTATATCTGAAATCACAGTAACATACTTGGTAATCGTAAGATGAGGACTTGCTTGTTGAGGTCAGAGAGTCACGTTACAATGCCCCCTGCTGTAAGCAAAAAGTGCCATCGGTCATTATACTATTCATAGAATGGTAGAGCTGGAAGGGACCTCCTGGGTCATCTGGTCCAACCCCCTGCTCAAAGCAGGATTCACTAAATCATCCCAGACAGATGTCTGTCCAGCCTCTGTTTGAAGACTTCCATTGAAGGAGAACTCACCACCTCTCGTGGCAGCCTGTTCCACTCTTTGATCACCCTAACTGTCAAAAAGTGTTTTCTAATATCTAATCTGTGTCTCCTCCCATTCAGTTTCATCCCATTGCTTCTATTCCTATGTCTATACTAATGCCCAGGGTTGCATGGTTTGTGGTCAAGAGCCCAAGGTCTAAAACCAATCTGACATTACAATCATCAAAGGTTCCCCAAATTCATTTGTATGATACACAGTCATAAAATCATCTTACTTGGTACAAAAACACCAGCACCCAAACCCAGACTCGCGTTTCGCTGTCCGTTGACTCTGCTTCCTCAAGGGGGAGTACTATTCTTAAGCAGGCTGCAGGACCTTTTATCTCCATAGTAACAAGTCATGTGATAACATGACCGGCCTTACATAGTAATGTATTAACTGCAGGATCTTTCATCTCTATAGCAACAAGTCGTGATAATCACATGACCGGCATTACGTGGTAATGTATTAACGGCGCATGCGCCCGCGGCCAAAACACTGCCTCACCCATGCCACCCGGAAAACGTCCCAGACCCACGAGTGGGGGCGCGGCAATTGCTAAAGTCCCCAGTCAGGTGTCCGAGACGCCAAGCTGCTGGATAGCAAGGGGCATCAGCGCTAGGCAAGCCGGCGCACGTGCACCACCACCATGGAGCCTGGAGAATATATGTGTGGGAGATATCACCTGTGTATGACACTATAAACATATACCTAGTCAATGCAATAATATTAAAACAATTACAGTATAAAAGCCCCACAAATATTCCTCTTCACAGGTAATCAATATCATGTGCTGAGACAAGTTCTTCTTAGCCATAGATGGTAGTCACATAACATTTTAGACATTTGACAATGGAGATAATATCCGTCCATCAATCCTCAGGAGACTAAAATTAGATAAACCAAATATATAAAAAAATTAACATATAGCAAAATAATAAATTAAAAACAATTAAAAGATACAGATGGAGTGGGTGACCACTTACAGCTACTTCATAAAAAAGGGTGCAAAATTCAATTATTCATTTAAACCATCAGGTTTCATGGTTCCCAGCCTAATGATCCATTGTAATTCCCATCTTGCAAGGAGGTGCTTTATATTCCCACAGCGTATTCCCCCATGTCTATCCCTCAAACCATAAATTCTGTGGGATCTCAGTTGGGGGTCAACTTAAAGTGCCTTGGGATGGTTTTTAATTCCAGTGGATCCAATGTACGTTTCTCGGAGAACCCTGTATATGGTGGTATATTATAAAGAGTTGGATAAAACTGTTAGTGCTACATACTGCAATACAACAGTCTCATGTGATGCTCTGCTGCAGGCTGGGCTTGATGTGCGTACAAATCTGGCAATCATGAAGAACTTCAGTAGGCACTCATCTGCTGATTGCGTTAGTGTGAGGTGGGAACATGGGTTCCGGATTGTGTACATCAGCAATGGAACCATTTTAAAATCCAATGTCAATGACTGACAGCTGTACTGAGCGGGTTCAGGTCTTGATCTTGCTCCATGCACCTGGGTTAAATGATAACAGACCAACTTTATTGGTATCTTATTATTATTATTATTATTATTTATATAGCACCATTGATTCCATGGTGCTGTACATGAGAAGGGGTTACATACAAGTTACAGATATCACTTACAGTAAACAAACTAACAATGACGGACTGATACAGAGGGGCGAGGACCCTGCCCTTGCGGGCTTACATTCTACAGGATTATGGGGAAGGAGACAGTAGGTTGGGGAATCAGCTTCTGATTCCAGTGGGATTGCGCGGAGCACCATAGACCACTTGTCTGAAGCTCTGCCATAAAAAGACAGACATATATACTTTAATGACTGCTGTAAAACCCTATACATCAGACCTGGGCAAACTACTGCACAAGGGCCACATCTGGTCCTTTGGCAGTTCGTATTTAGCTCACTCACTAGGGCAGCAAAAGATCCGGAAACTGTGGCCAATGAGATGCATGTCATGGCCACTGTCCTCCCTTGTACATTGATTCGATTTTAACCGAATACACACCCGGTGAGTATAAAGGTGGAGGAGAGCGCAGTCTGGTCCCTAATTCGCCAGTCCGCTTATTTGACAGAACCTCTCGGCACCGCAGGTGCGATTATGTCAGTAGAATGCGCCTGTTGTGGAGTGTGTGTGCACAGAGCAAATACTGCAAGCAGATTGCCAGAGCTACAGGGGCAAGTACTTTTTTTTTTTTTTTTAAAGTCATTCACATATGCATAATTATTCTTTGTTGAGAAGCTTTGTGAACTATCATACTATCGGGGGGGGGGGGGACTGTGGAGGGGCTTTAGGAGCCATTATATTGTGCGCGTGGGCCATCACACTTTGGGGGCTGTTGGGACCACGATACAGTGTATAGGGGCTGTGGTGTTCATTATACTGTGTTGGAGACTATGGGGGATCATTTTGTATATTCAGCTATAGGGGAATATGCTATGTGAGGGATCATTCTTTTTGGTTGGCTGTTGGGGTCTCATCATACTGTGTATGGAGCTGTGGGAGCCATCATATCGTATTAAAGGGCCGTGGGGTATCATTCTGAGTGGTTTACTGTGGGGCATTCATACTTTGTGAGGGCCATAAAACTGTGTAGAATCATACTGTGTGGTGGGCTATGATGGCAGTCTTACTGTGTTGGGGGGCTTTGGGCAGCATAGTGTGTGGGCATTATGCTGTGAGGTCCAGCATATTCTGTAGGGAGCTATGGACCCAGCATACTGTATGGGGAAAGCTGTTCGTCATGGTGCAAAGGCTGAATAACAGCAGCAGTGTAATTTATTCTTTTTATAATCTTTATAAAAAGCAGTAAATTATATGGTTTTTATTTGCTCACTAGCTGAAGAGCCCGGCTTTGCCTGGGCATAGTAAATATCTGTGGTTAGTTATAGCACCTCACTTGTCTTATTTTCCCATCACGCCTCTCATTTTCCCAATCACATCTTTCATTTTCCCCCTCCCACCTCTCATTTTCTCCCTCACTCCTCTCATTCCCCCCTAACACTTGTCATTTCAACCTGACATCTGTCATTTTCTGATCACTCCACTATTTTTCCTCACTCCTCTCATTTTGCACTCACACCTTTTCATTTTCACCTCACACCTCTCATTTTCACCTCATCACCTCAGTATATACATGTTTGTCATCTCCCTTATATATAGTATACATCTGTATGTCATCTCCTGTATATAGTATATACCTGTGTCATCTCCCCTGTATATAGTATATACCTGCTGTCTCATCTCCCCTATATATAGTATATACCTGAATGTCATCTCCTTCTATATATAGTATATACCTGTATGTCATCTCCTCCTGTATATAGTATATACCTGTGTCATCTCCCCTGTATATAGTATATATCTGTGTCATCTCCTCCTGTATATAGTATATACCTGCATGTCATCTTCTATATATAGCATATACCTGTGTCATCTCCTCCTGTATATAGTATATACCTGTATGTCATCTCCTCCTGTATATATATGTACCTGTATGTCATCTCCTCCTCTATATAGTATATACCTGTGTGTCATCTCTCCTGTATATAGTATATATCTGTGTGTCATCTCCCCTGTATATAGTATATACCTGTGTGTCATCTCCTCCTGTATTAGACCTCGTTCACACGTTATTTGCTCAGTATTTTTACCTCAGTATTTGTAAGCTAAATTGGCAGCCTGATAAATCCCCAGCCAACAGGAAGCCCTGCCCCTGGCAGTATATATTAGCTCACACATACACATAATAGACAGGTCATGTGACTGACAGCTGCCGTATTTCCTATATGGTAGATTTGTTGTAGTTTGTCTGCTTATTAATCAGATTTTTATTTTTGAAGGATAATACCAGACTTGTGTGTGTTTTAGGGCGAGTTTAGTTTGTCAAGTTGTGTGTGTTGAGTTGCGTGTGGCGACATGCGTGTGGCGACATGCATGTAGCGACTTTTGTGAGATGAGTTTTGTGTGGCAACATGCGTGTAGCAACTTTTTGTGTGTCGAGTTGCATGTGACAGGTTAGTGTAGCAAGTTGTGTGCAGCAAGTTTTGCGCGTGGCGAGTTTTGTGTGGTGCCTTTTGAGTATGTGAAAGTTTTGTGTGAGGCAACTTTTGCATGTGTTGCAACTTTTGTGCATGTGGCAATTTTTCCGCGTGTGCAAGTTTTGCGTGTGGCGAGTTTTGCACTTGTGGCGAGTTTTGCAAGAGCCTAGTTTTTGCACGTGGCGAGTTTTGAGTGGCGACTTTTGTGTTTCGACTTTTATGTGGCGAGATTGGTGTATTTGTGGTGAAATGTGTGCTGAGGGTAATGTGTTCAAGCAAGTGGTAGTGTGTGGCGCATTTTGTGTGTGTGTTTATATCCCCGTGTGTGGTGAGTATCCCATGTCGGGGCCCCACCTTAGCAACTGTACGGTATATACTCTTTGGCGCCATCGCTCTCATTCTTTAAGTCCCCCTTGTTCACATCTGGCCGCTGTCAATTTGCCTCCTACACTTTTCCTTTCAATTTTTCGCATTGTGTAGATGGGAGCAAAATTGTTTGGTGAATTGGAAAGCGCGGGGTTAAAATTTCGCCTCACAACATAGCCTATGACGCTCTCAGGGTCCAGACGTGTGACTGTGCAAAATTTTGTAGCTGTAGCTGCGACGCCTCCAACACTTTTCCTTTCACTTTTTTCCCCATTATGTAAATAGGGGCAAAATTGTTTGGTGAATTGGAAAGCGCGGGGTTAAAATTTCGCCTCACAACATAGCCTATGACGCTCTCAGGGTCCAGACGTGTGACTGTGCAAAATTTTGTAGCTATAGCTGCGACGCCTCCAACACTTTTCCTTTCACTTTTTTCCCCATTATGTAAATAGGGGCAAAATTGTTTGGTGAATTGGAACGCGCGGGGTTAAAATTTCGCCTCACAACATAGCCTATGACGCTCTCAGGGTCCAGACGTGTGACTGTGCAAGATTTGGTGGCTGTAGCTGCGACGGTGCAGATGCCAATCCCGGACACACACACACACACACACACACACACACACACACACACACACACACACACACACACACACACACACACACATACACATATTCAGCTTTATATATTAGATTAAGGCTATGTGCACACGTTGCGGATTTGGCCCTGCGGATTCGCAGCAGTTTTTCATGCGGTGCACAGTACCATATAAACCTATGGAAAACCAAATCCGCAGTGCACATGCTACGGAAGATTCCGCGCAGAAACGCTGCTGTTTATTTTCCACAGCCTGTCAATTCTTTGTGCGGATTCCACAGCGTTTTACACCTGTTCCCTTATAGGAATCCGCAGGTGTAAAAACACGGTTGAAATCCACACGAAATCTGCAGGTAAAACAAAGGGCGTTTTACCTGCAGAATCCGCACCGAAAAATCTGCAAGGGAATCCGTAACGTGTGCACATACCCTAATAGCGCAGGTCTGCAAGGGTAAATTTTTGAAAAGTAACAGGTGATTTCTATACTTTTGATCCCTGAACTCCAAAAAAATGACGTACAGATTTTTTTTTTCTCAAACACTAACTCCATAGACTTTTTCTTGCACCATACTTTTACCCCTTTGCGTGACCTTTTATGGATGATTTTGGTGTCATTAGAAAATTAGAAATTAATCGATGCTGTGCTGTGATTGGCTGCTGTGGGCAGAAAAAAAAATCTTTTTAACCCAGCTTCCAAAGAGTGTGGTGGTGTCCATAGCATCCAATCATGGCATATCTTCCATTTTACCTTAGCAGTTTAAGGACTGAAAGCTGCACTGTGATTGGTGGCTTTGGGGAGAAAAGGCAGATTTTCTTTTAAACAGAGTTCATAAAAGTGTGGTGGTGTGCTTACTATGATTCCTTCCAGTATTTAGTAGTTGTGGTGGATTAAGCTTCTGTTTCTAACAACGTGATCAAAATTGCTATAAGTGGGTGTCGTAATTCACCCGTCAACTTTTTGCTATATTTGCGGTTGTTTTGTAGAGAAGACACAACAAAGGAACATTACGGATTTCGTTAGGAAAGTGTATTATGCGTACTTTGGAGTAAAACTAGGTGATCAGGAAAAGTTGTGGGCTCCACATGTAGTGTGTTGTTTGTAGAACAGTGTCCCCCAACTCCGGTCCTCAAGAGCCACCAACAGGTCATGTTTTAAGAACTTCCTTAGTATTATCCAGGTGATAATTCCATCACCTGTGAAATACTAAGGAAATCTGGAAAACATGACCTGTTGGTGGCTCTTGAGGACCGGAGTTGGGGAACACTGGTGTAGAACAACTACAAAAGTGCTCTAAAGGAAAGAAAGAGCTTTCATTTTGGCGTATGAACTGGAAGAAACTGCAAAATCTAAGTGATGACTGCCACTTTTGTGGGTACAATATGGAGGGATTCAACCTTAAAGGGAACCTGTCACCCCCAAAATCGAAGGTGAGCTAAGCCCCCGATGTATCCTGAAAGATGAGAAAAAGACATTAGATTATACTCACCCAGGGGCGGTCCCACTGCGGTCCGGTCCAGCGCCTCCCATCTTTTTACGATGACGTCCTCTTCTTGTCTTCACACTGCAGCTCTGGCGCAGGTTTACTTTGTCTGGCCTTTTGAGGGCATAGCAAAGTACTGCAGTGTGCAGGTGTCGGGAAAGGTCAGAGAGGCCTAGCACCTGCGCGCTGCAGTACTTTGCTCTGCCCTCAACAGGGCAGACCAAGTACGCCTGCAGCGGAGCCGCAGTGTGAAGACAAGAAGAGGACGTCATTGTAAGAAGATGGGAGGCCCTAGACCGGACTGTGACGCCCATCGGATCAGACCGCATCGGGACCGCCCCTGGGTGAGTATAATCTAACCTCTTTTTCTCATGTTTCATGTTACATCAGGGGCTTATCTACAGCATTCCAGAATGCTGTAGATAAGCCCCTGATGCTGGTGGGCTTAGCTCACCTTCGATTTTGGGGGTGACAGGTTCCCTTTAAAAATAGGAAGGAAATTATAAATCTGGACCTCTCTTCAGCGATTCGCCCGTGCGATCACCACCGGTTAGGTTAAAGCCGAGATCTGGCAGTCACTGCCAGGAGCATCGCCCCTGGAATTTTGACCCCCTTAAATGCTGTTATCTATTTAGATTACACAACAACCATAATCCTCTATGGGGTATACCAGGCAGAGGATAAGAAGTGAAAAGAACAAGAGTAAACATTAAAATAACTATTTATTGGTACAAAAAATTAATAAAAAACAAAGGGGACACAAAAAGACATAAATGGGACCTCCAAGTGGTAAAGGGAGAGAAGAGCCAATCAAATAAATAAGGAATGTTACACAATGGTATATATGCCGCATGAAATGGATCCCCCTCCAAGGCAGAGTATAAATATTCTGTAGAATACAAGTGTGGCTGTCAGAAGATTTTTTGCTGACTGAGGTGACAGGTAAAATAAACCGCCTTACAGAGCTATCATATACATAGTGTGTATAGTGAAAGAAAACCAAAAGGGCTGAGCAGTGGTGAGGGGTATTTCCAGAGTACAGAGAGCCGCTGGTGCTTGACAAGCTACTCAAGAGGCTAATGCAGAAATCCCTATTAGTAACAGCATCAGTGGTTGGAAAAGTATCTATTTAGATTGCAGCATTTAAAAGGCTGATAGAGGGAGGGGACAACCTCCGGGTCACCCAGGTACAGCAAGCCTGTTAGACCATGCTCAAGAGGTTTCTGTCAGTGCATCACTTGACAGGTATAAAGCCCATAGAGGGACTAAGTAAAAGGGAAAAAAAAAGTTTTAAAAATAAAATAAAAACACTAACTTATAAAACTGTTACATTAGTTAACCATAAAAAAATTTAGATGTGGCAAAGAAACTATACTTTTTCTTCATACCGCTGAACAAAAAGTGGAATACAACGCGATCAAAAAGTTGAATGGAAATAAAAATATCACTAAAAACTTAATTTTGGCACTCCTTAAACAAGCCAGCATAGAGCTCCTTCAGTTAGTTTTAGCTTTCAGAATGTATTCATGCAAAAACAATTCTTTTTTTTTCTCGATAAAATAGTTTTAAATTGGGTAAAAGCTTCAAAATATAAAATGTATATAAATGTGGTATCGCTGTAATTGTACTGACCTGAAGAATAAAGCTGTCATCACTTTTACCACTCTGTGAACGGAAAAGGAGTTCCTTAACTGTTGTTTTTTGTTGATTGTGCCTCCCGAAAATCGAAATAGAAAGCCACCAATAATTCTTGCTGTGTCTTTATTTACCATACACCTATAGGATTAGTAATGGATAGGTGCCTTATAGACGCTTCTCCATTACTAAGCCATTGGCTTGATGTCACCGGTGAAATCAACCCCACAACTATTACCTCACTTGCCACTGCTACAGGGCAAGTGGGAAGAGTCTAGCAAAGCGCCAGAATTGGCGCATCTAATAGATGTGCCTTTTCTGGGCAGCTGTAGGATGCTATTTTTAGGCTGCGGAGGGGCAATATCCATGGCCCCTTACCAGCCTGAGAATACCAGCCCTCAGCTGTGAGCTTTAGCAAGGCTGGTTGTCAAAAATGTAGGGGACCCCACGCAGTTTTTTTTTTTTTTTAATTATTTGTTTAAATAAAAAATATGCTGTAGGGTCTCCTTTTATCCTTGATATCCAACCTTGCTGACAGCTGAAGGTTGCAGCCCTCATCTGTGAGTTTTGCCTGGCTGGTTATCAAAGATAGGGGGGAACCCACACCATTTTTTTTTCTAGATTACCATATTTATTTACAGTCAAGAAGAAGCAGATGAATACTCCCATCTGCCGCTCCTGCTGTCACTGTTATTAGCAGCAGCAGGTGTAGGCTGGATGGGAGTAATAGTAAGAGCCTGTTGTCTCTTTTATTACTTAAGTGTAACTCATCATTCTTTCCTGCTCATGCCGAGTAAAAGAATAAGGAGAGCCGCGATCAGCACCCAGCGCCGGGGAACAGCGCTTACTGTAATGCTTCTTCCCCGGCGCCAATGCGTGTCACATGGATGACATCCATGTGTGTTGTGTATGCAGGTGTGCGGGACGTTTTATGGCCCGTGCTGACGTTAAAAAATGGACATGTCAGCGTGTTTTGCTCACTGTCCCTGGAAACACACTGACATACGGTCTGTGGAAACACACGGACATGTGCACAGACCAATTCACTTGAATAGGCAAATAGCTTCTCCGTTTTTTCCCGAGTCTCTCCGCATGGCCAAGTAGCACTGTACAGCCACATATGGGGTATTGCCACATTCAGTAAAAAATGTGGGACAAATGTTGTCATTTTTACCCACTTCTTTTGTGAAAATGTAAAATCTTTGGCTGAAACAAACTTATGGTGGTAAAAATGTAGATATTTTGTCCTCCCTGCCCAATGGTATAAAATTCTGTGACACACCCATGGTGTCAATATGATCACTGCACCCGTAGATGAATTCATTGAGAAGTGTAGTTTGTAAAATGGGGTCACTTATGGGGGGGTTCTGCTGTTTTGGCACCTCATGGGCTCTCCCACTGGGTCATGGCACCTGTAAACCATAACAGTAAAATCTGGCGCTCCTTCCCTTCTGAGCTCTGCCATGCTCCCAAACAATGGTTTATCCCCACATATGGGGTATCGGCATACTCGGGACAAATTGCAGAATAACTTTTGAGGTCCAATTTCTTCTGTTCCCCTTGGGAAAATAAAAAATTGGGGGCAAAAAGATAAATTTTTGTGAAAAAAATAAATAAAAATAATTTTTTATTTTTATGGCTCTGTTATAAACTTCTGTGAAGCACTTGGGGGCTTAAAGTGCTCACCACACATCTAGTTAAGTTCCTTAGGGGGTTTAGTTTCCAAAATGGTGTCACTTGTGGGGGGGGTTTCCACTGTTTAGGCACATCAGGGGCTCTCCCATCGCGACATGGCGTCGGATCTTGAGTCCAGCCAATTTTGCATTGAAAAAATAAAACTGCGCTCCTTCCCTTCCAAGCTCTATTATGTGCCCAAACAGTGGTTCCCCCCCGCATATGGGGTATTAGGATGCTCAGAACAAATTGCACAAATTTTGAGGTCCAATTTCTCCTGTTTCCCTTGGTAAAATGAAAAAAAATTGGTCTGAATTATATTTTTTGGGAAAAAAAGTTAAATGTTCATTTTTTTTTTTATATACATTACAAAAATTCTTGTGAAGCGCCTGAAGGGTTAATAAACTTCTTCAATGTGGTTTTGAGCACTTTGAGGGGTGCCGTTGTTAGAAAATACCCAAAAGTGACACCATTCTATCTTATAGACCCCTCAAAGTGACTTCAAATGTGAGGTGGTCCATAAAAAAAAATGATGTTGTAAAAATGAGAGATCGCTGTTTAACTTTAACTGTTTAAAGGGAACCTGTCACCCCCAAAATCAAAGATGAGCTAAGCCCACCAGCATCAGGGGCTTATCTACAGCATTCTGTAATGCTGTAGATATGCCCCCGATGTATCCGGAAAGATGAGAAAAAGAGGTTAGATTATACTCACCCAGGGGGCGGTCCCGCTGCTGCGGTCCGGTCCGATGGGCGTCGCTGTCTGTTCAGGGGCCTCCCATCTTCTTACGCTTACGTCCTCTTCTTGTGTTCACACTGCGGCTCCAGCGCAGGCGTTCTTTGCCCTGTTGAGGGCAGAGCAAAGTACTGCAGTGCGCAAGCGTCGGGAAAGGTCAGACAGGCCCAGCGCCTGCGCACTGCAGTACTTTGCTCTAGCCCTTAACAGGGCAGACAAAGTACGCCTGCGCTGGAGCGTGAAGACCAGGAGAGGACGCCATCCTATGAAGATAGGAGGCCCCGGACCGCGACGCCCATTGGATCGGACCGCCCCCCAGGCGAGTATAATATAACCTCTTTCTCATCTTTCAGGATACATCGGGGGCTTATCTACAGCATTACAGAATGTTGTAGATAAGCTCCTGATGCTGGTGGGCTTAGCTCATCTTCGATTTTGGGGGTGGCAGGTTCCCTTTAACTTTATAACTTCGTAACAAAAAAACATTTTGGTTCCAAATTTGTGCTAATGTAAAGTAGACATGTGGGAAATGTTACTTATTGCATTTTGTGTGACATATCGCTGTGATTAAAGGGCATGAAAATGAAAAGTTGGAAAATTGTGAAACTTTCAAAATTTTCACCAAATTTCCATTTTTTACACAAATAATCGCAAGTCATATCAAATAAATGTTACCACTAACATGAAGTACAATATGTCACAAGAAAATAGTGTCAGAATCACTGGGATTCATGGAAGCGTTCCAGAGTTATTTCATAAAGGGACAATGGTCATTGTAAATGCAAACCACCATTGGAGGTAAAGGGGTTAAGGAGTAAAGTATTCATATCCCATTATAATAAAAATAGCGTCTTCCACAACCTTGTATGAATTTATTCTGGTAGATGTTGTTCAATTTTTTTGTTATTCTTTCCCATTATGCTAAATTGTTTTTAATATTGTTTCAGTACTTGTCATCCTCGTCATGCTTGTAGTCATATCATAATGTGTGTTCTGTTTTGTTTTGCCAGGTTGGAGAATCTACATTTCACACAGACCGCTGGGTGACTCCTATACTAAATGAACTTTACAACCTCCGTCCTCGGAAGGAGTTGAATAAGGCAGCATATGATTTTAACTGGCATGTTTGAGCTGTATCTGGAAAATGTATTTAAAAATAAAACCACCTTTAAACTGTTTTTTTCTTGCAATTAAAATAATCTCTTTCCAAATAATCAGTTTAACCTGTTCCCGACTGATGACTGACTGTAAATAAATGTTGGAATTTGCTGGGCTTTGTGCAGCCCTTATGTTGCTCTATGGACCCCCAGAGTCCTGCAAGCGCTGGGATTCCGGTGCAGAAGGCTAGCTCTGACCCACAACATTATCGGGATCTGATTGACTGTTTCCGATGATGTTATCCCTGTCTAATTTTCTAGATGGCCACAATCAATAGCTACAAGATTGTTAGAGGGAGGTGGCTCCCTATCTCACCTCTTTGGCAGCCGGAAGTCAAATGATGACCTGTAGGTCTGCCAGCTATGGTGGCCTGTTAGGCCAAGTCAGAAGTAGGGTCTAACAGATGATCTGCCAGTATAAGGCTGACAGGTCTCATGCATTCCGGTACATGTGTATTGCAATGCATGAGACCAGTGAAATACACAAAAGTTAATAAAATATATAAAACAAAATCACAGAATTAAAAAAATATACCAATAAATACATATATTTATGTAAAAACAAAAAAACCTTTTGTATCTACTATCTCCATCTCCAAACGATGTAATCTATAAAACTGACAGTAGTTAACCACTTCAATGAAAACCGTAAAAAAAATAAACGTGGCAAAAAGAAAAGCATTCTTTTTGCCACATTCGTTTTTTTTTAAGGTTTTTTCATTATACCGCTAAAAAAGTGATAAATGCAATTCAGTAGAAGAATGTAAATAAAAATATCACTGAAAGCATTCTCTTGTCATACAAAAACAAGCTGTCATACACCTGAGTCAGTGGAGAAATAAAAACGCTATACCTCTCAGAATGTATCAAAGCAAAAAATGTTTTTCTATAAAAAGTTTTTGTGTAAAAGCCGCAAAACAGTTGTCGTATCATTTCGTTCTGCCACCCAAAAATTAAATAAAAAGCGATCAAAAAATGTAATGTGCTTAAAAATGGTACCAATAAAAACGTCAATTCATACTGCAAAAGACAACCTGTCATGTAACGGTCAGCAGAAATATACCAAAATTTAGCTCTCAAAATATAGCAATGCAAAACCTTTTTTTTTTTTTTATTACGAAAAGCATTTCCTTAGTGACTGACAGCAGCCCAGCCTAAAAACAAACAGATATAGATCTAAGCAGTGATAAAGTTCTTAAAGGAGAAAAACCGTGGCGCTATCAAAAGCATAGTAAGATTCAATCAATTGAAAATGTGAGTAAAGGAAATTGCTCACCTGATGCGGTTGTGCAAACTGAGGCACAACACCCGCTTGAAGTATGGATATACACTGCTCAAAAAAATAAAGGGAACACTAAAATCCCACATCCTAGATATCACTGAATGAAATATTCCAGTTGTACATCTTTATTCATTACATAGTGGAATGTGTTGAGAACAATAAAACCTAAAAATGATCAACGTAAATCACAACGAATATCCCACGGAGGTTTGGAGTTGGACTGATGCTCAAAATCAAAGTGGAAAATGAAGTTACAGTCTGATCCAACTTCAGTGAAATGCCTCAAGACAAATGATGCTCAGTAGTGTGTGTGTGGCCTCCACGTGCCTGTATGATCTCCCTACAACGCCTGGGCATGCTCCTGATGAGGCGGTGCATGGTCTCCTGAGGGATCTCCTCCCAGACGTGGACTAAAGCACGTGTCAAACTGCATTCCTCGAGGGCTGCAAACCATGCGTGTTTTCAAGATTTCCTTAGCTTTGCACAAGGTGCTGTAATCATTATGTGTTTAGGTGATTAAATTATCACCTGTGCAGTACAAGGAAATCCTGAAAACATGACCTGTTTGCAGCCCTTGAGGAATGCAGTTTGACACCCCTGCACTAAAGCATTCGCCAACTCCTGGACAGTCTGTGGTGCAGAGTGAAGTTGGTGGATGGTGCGAGACATGATGTCCCAGATGTGTTCAATCGGATTCAGGGCTGGGGAACGGGTGGGCCAGTCCATAGCTTCAATGCCTTCATCTTGCAGGAACTGCTGACACACTCCAGCCACATCGGATCTGGCATTGTCCTGCATTAGGAGGAACCCAGGGCCAACCACACCAGCATATGGTCTCACAAAGGGGTCTGAGGATCTCATATCGGTACCTAATGACAGTCAGGCTACCTCGGGCGGGCACATGGAGGGCTGTGCGGCCCTCCAAAGAAATGCCACCCCACACTATTACTGACCCACTGCCAAACCTGTCATGCTGAAGGATGTTGCAGGCTGCAGATCGCTCTCCACGGCGTCTCTAGACTCACGTCAGTGTGAACCTGCTATCATCTGTGAAGAGCACAGTGCACCAGTGGCAAATTTGCCAATCCTGGTGTTCTGTGGCAAATGCCAAGCGTCCTGCACGGTGTTGGGCTGTGAGCACAACCCCCATCTGTGGACGTCGGGCACTCAGACCATCCTCATGGAGTCGGTTTCTAACAGTTTGTGCAGACACATGCACATTTGTGGCCTGCCTTAGGTCATTTTGCAGGGCTCTGGCAGTGCTGCTCCTGTTCCTCCTTGCACAAAGGCTGAGGTAGCGGTCCTGCTGCTGGGTTGTTGCCCTCCTACGGCCCCCTCCACGTCTGCTGGTGTACTGGCCTGTCTCCTGATAGCGCCCATGGACACTACGCTGGCAGACACAGCAAACCTTGCCATAGCTCGCACTGATGTGCCATCCTGGATGAGCTGCACTACCTGAGCCACTTGTGTGGGTTGTAATGTCCATCTCCTGCAGGAGCATGAAGCCTACCTGACGACAAATTCTTCAGAAGTTTCAATGGCGTAACTTATGCCAGAAATGAACTCCAGTACCTGACTGGAATACCAAGATGTGCCTAATTCATTAAATGTTATGAATTGGGTGAGCCTTAAGCCTGCACGCCCATCATTAAGGCCGGCGTCACACTCAGCGTAAGACAATACGGTCCGTATATTACGGCCGTAATACGCTGAAAAGTCCCCAAAATAGTGGTCCGTAGCTCCTCCGTAGGCAGGGTGTATCAGCGTATTTTGCGCATGGCATCCTCCGTATGTAATCCGTATGGCATCCGTACTGCGTGTTTTTCTTGCAGGCTTGCAAAACCGACATACGGCTATACAAGGGATCCATGTGTAAAAAAACAAAACATATACACTGTGTATATCTATAATATAACGCTGGGAGCGTCACTCTGTCCGAAGCCTTTATAGACTGCGCAGGCGCAAGCGCCGGCGCAGTCTGGCCCCCACAGAGTGACGCTCCCAGGAGATCGCGGTATGCGTAAGCACTGAAACGCATACCGCGATCCCCACCGGAGAGTCAGGGACCGTGGACGCGCCAGGAGGGAGGGTAAGTATATTCACCTGTCCTCCGTTCCAGCGCTGCGTGCGGCTCCGTCTCCCGGCTCCTCTGCTGTGACAGAGTCCAGTCACAGGCAGAGGAGCCGGAGTGTGTGTTCAAGAAAATGGCGCCGGAAAGCGCGGACTGCGCAGGCGCCGATTCCTGCTGCCGCAATCGGCGCCTGCGCAGTCCGCGCTTTCCGGCGCCATTTTCTTGAAGACACACTCCGGCTCCACTGCAGGTGTGTCTTCAAGAAAATGGCGCCGGAGAGCGCGGACTGCGCAGGCGCCGATTCCTGCTGCCGGAATCGGCGCCTGCGCAGTCCGCGCTTTCCGGCGCCATTTTCTTGAAGACACACCTGCAGTGGAGCCGGACGATAGGTGAGTATGGTATTTTTTTTTTTATATGGCCGCAGCATACAGGGGCATACACACTGGAGCGTCTTATGGGGGGCATATAATACAATAGTGGCGCAGGATGGGAGCAGCACATGACAGAACGGGCGCAGGATGGCAGCAGCGCGTGACAGAACGGGCGCAGGATGGCAGCAGCACGTGACAGAACGGGCGCAGGATGGCAGCAGCGCATGACAGAACGGGCGCAGGATGGCAGCAGCGCATGACAGAACGGGCGCAGGATGGCAGCAGCGCATGACATAACGGGCGCAGGATGGGAGCAGCACATGACAGAACGGGCGCAGGATGGCAGCAGCGCATGACAGAACGGGGGCGCAGGATGGGAGCAGCACATGACAGAACGGGGGCGCAGGATGGGAGCAGCACATGACAGAACGGGCGCAGGATGGCAGCAGCCCATGACAGAAAGGGCGCAGGATGGCAGCAGCGCATGACAGAACGGGCGCAGGATGGCAGCAGCGCATGACAGAACGGGCGCAGGATGGCAGCAGCGCATGACAGAACGGGCGCAGGATGGCAGCAGCGCATGACAGAACGGGCGCAGGATGGCAGCAGCGCATGACATAACGGGCGCAGGATGGGAGCAGCACATGACAGATCGGGCGCAGGATGGCAGCAGCGCATGACAGAACGGGGGCGCAGGATGGGAGCAGCACATGACAGAACGGGCGCAGGATGGGAGCAGCACATGACAACGGGCGCAGGATGGCAGCAGCGCATGACAGAACGGGCGCAGGATGGCAGAAGCGCATGACAGAACGGGCGCAGGATGGCAGCAGCACATGACAGAACGGGCGCAGGATGGCAGCAGCGCATGACAGAATGGGTGCAGGATGGCAGCAGCGCATGACAGAACAGGCGCAGGATGGCAGCAGCACATGATGGAGACCATATACCAATATAAATGCTCGCCACCTGGGCGTAGAACGGGTTCAATAGCTAGTATATATATATCTGTCAGTAGACATATATATATATGTATATATTTTATTACTTCATACAGCGCTAGATAGCTTTAAAGCCGGTAATTAAATTACCGACTTTTGCTATCTCCTTCCTAAACCCGACATGATATGAGACATGGTTTACATACAGTAAACCATCTCATATCACCATTTTTTTTGCATATTCCACACTACTAATGTTAGTAGTGTGTATGTGCAAAATTTGGCCGTTCTAGCTAATTAAAGGGTTAAATGGCAGAAAAAATTGGCGTGGGCTCCCGCGCAATTTTCTCCGCCAGAGTAGTAAAGCCAGTGACTGAGGGCAGATATTAATAGCTTGGAGAGGGTCCATGGTTATTGCCCCCCCCCGGCTAAAAAACATCTGCCCCCAGCCACCCCAGAAAAGGCACATCTGGAAGATGCGCCTATTCTGGCACTTGGCCACTCTCTTCCCATTCCCGTGTAGCGGTGGGATATGGGGTAATGAAGGGTTAATGCCACCTTGCTATTGTAAGGTGACATTAAGCCAAATTAATAATGGAGAGGCGTCAATTATGACACCTATCCATTATTAATCCAATACTAGTAAAGGGTTAAAAAAAACACCAACACATTAAAAATTATTTAATTAAAAACAAAGGTTGTAATAATTTATTCTACACTCAATCCATCTGAAGACCCTCGCTCTGTAACAAAGAAAAAATAATAAACCAACAATATACATACTTTCCGAAGATCTGTAAGGTCCCACGATGTAAATCCATCTGAAGGGGTTAAAATATTTTGCAGCCAGGAGCTCTGTTAATGCAGCGGTGCTCGTGGCTGCAAAACCCCGGGGAATGAAGGTAAAGTAGGTCAATGACCGATATTTACCTTCATTTGCGGTGAGGCGCCCTTTACTAGTATTGGATTAATAATGGATAGGTGTCATAATTGACGCCTCTCCATTATTAATTTGGCTTAATGTCACCTTACAATAGCAAGGTGGCATTAACCCTTCATTACCCCATATCCCACCGCTACACGGGAATGGGAAGAGTGGCCAAGTGCCAGAATAGGCGCATCTTCCAGATGTGCCTTTTCTGGGGTGGCTGGGGGCAGATATTTTTAGCCGGGGGGGGGGGGGGGGCAATAACCATGGACCCTCTCCAGGCTATTAATATCTGCCCTCAGTCACTGGCTTTACTACTCTGGCGGAGAAAATTGCGCGGGAGCCCACGCCAATTTTTTTGCCATTTAACCCTTTAATTTAATAGCTAGAACGGCCAAATTTTGCATATACACACTACTAACATTAGTAGTGTGGAATATGCAAAAAAAATGGGGATAAGAGATGGTTTACTGCATGTAAACAATGTCTCAAATCATGTCGGGTTTAGGAAGGAGATCGCAAAAGCCGGCAATTGAATTACCGGCTTTAAAGCTATCTAGCGCTGTATGAAATGTTAATATATATACATATGTGTGTCTCAATGACATACAGTTAGGTCCATATATATTTGGACAGAGACAACATTTTTCTAATTTTGGTTATAGACATTACCACAATGAATTCTAAACAAAACAATTCAGATGCAGTTGAAGTTCAGACTTTCAGCTTTCATTTGAGGGTATCCACATTAAAATTGGATGAAGGGTTTAGGAGTTTCAGCTCCTTAACATGTGCCACCCTGTTTTTAAAAAGACCAAAACTAATTGGACAGATTAAATAATTTTAAATAAAATGTTCATTTCTAGTACTTGGTTGAAAACCCTTTGTTGGCAATAACTGCCTGAAGTCTTGAACTCATGGACATCACCAGACGCTGTGTTTCCTCCTTTTTGATGCTCTGCCAAGCCTTCACTGCGGTGGTTTTCAGTTGCTGTTTGTTTGTGGGCCTTTCTGTCTGAAGTTTAGTCTTTAACAAGTGAAATGCATGCTCAATTGGGTTGAGATCAGGTGACTGACTTGGCCATTCAAGAATATTCCACTTCTTTGCTTTAATAAACTCCTGGGCTGCTTTGGCTTTATGTTTTGGGTCATTGTCCATCTGTAGTATGAAACGACGACCGATCAGTTTTGCTTCATTTTGCTGGATCTGAGCACACAGTATGGCTCTGAAGACCTCAGAATTCATTCGGCTGCTTCTGTCCTGTGTCACATCATCAATAAACACTAGTGACCCAGTACCACTGGCAGCCATGCATGCCCAAGCCATCACACTGCCTCCGCCGTGTCTTACAGATGATGTGATATGCTTTGGATCATGAGTTGTACCACGCCTTCACCATACTTTTCTCTTTCCATCATTCTGGTAGAGGTTGATCTTGGTTTCATTTGTCCAAAGAATGTTCTTCCAGAACTGTGCTGGCTTTTTTAGATGTTTTTTAGCAAAGTCCACTCTAGCCTTTTTCTTCTTGATGTTTATGAGTGGCTTGCACCGTGCAGTGAACCCTCTGTATTTACTTTCATGCAGTCTTCTCTTTATGTTAGATTTGGATATTGATACGCCTACCTCCTGGAGAGTGTTGTTCACTTGGCTGGCTGTTGTGAAGGGGTTTCTCTTCACCCTGGAGATTATTCTGCGATCATCCACCACTCTTGTCTTCCGTTGGCGCCCAGGTCTTTTTTGCATTCATGAGTTCACCAGTGCTTTCTTTTTTTCTCAGGATGTACCAAACTGTAGATTTTGCCACTCCTAATATTGTAGCAATTTCTCGGATGGGTTTTTTCTGTTTTCGCAGCTTGAGGATGGCTTGTTTCACCTGCATGGAGAGCTCCTTTGACCGCATGTTTACTTCACAGTAAAACCTTCCAAATGCAAGCACCACACTTCGAATCAACTCCAGGCCTTTTATCTGCTTAATTGAGAATGACATAACGAAGGGATTGCCCACACCTGTCCATGAAATAGCCTTAGAGTCAATTGTCCAATTACTTTTGGTCCCTTTAAAACAGGGTTGCACATGTTAAGGACCTGAAACTCCTAAACCCTTCATCCAATTTTAATGTGGATACCCTCAAATGAAAGCTGAAAGTTTGAACTTCAACTGCATCTGAATTGTTTTGTTTAAAATTCATTGCAGTAATGTCTATAACCAAAATTAGAAAAATGTTGTCTCTGTCCAAATATATATGGACCTAACTGTGTATATATATATATATATATATATATACCTATTCTATGTGTACACATTTATTCTACCTATTCTACTGTAAGCTGTCAGTGTGATTTTACTGTACACCGCACTGAATTGCCGGCTTTTCTCTCTAACACCGCTGCGTATTTCTCGCAAGTCACACTGCTGGTTCGTGTGTAATCCGTATTTTTCTGGCTTCCATAGACTTTCATTGGCGTTTTTTTTTTTTGCGCAACACGGTGACAAACGCAGCATGCTGCGATTTTCTACGGCCGTAGAAAGCCGTATAATACTGATCAGTAAAATACAGCAGATAGGAGCAGGGGAATAGAGAATAATTGGGACGTTTGTTAGGAGGTTTTTAACGGACGTATTTTATGCGCTCATACGTCCGTAAAACTCGCTAGTGTGACGCCGGCCTAAGAGTGGAATACAAAACAACAGTCTTAATTGGGCCCAATGGCATGATCAAACTGGCTTTCAGTATTTCCTGAACAAAAGTAAGGACAAATTGTGAGTAGTTTCCATATAATAGTAATATTACCTTGCAGGCCTTACAAGTGAATCCACCATAAGCAGAATAAACAATAATTACCAATAATAGCTCATTGTTGGCATCTTTTCCCTTTGATGGAGTTGCCTGACATTACCTGTCGTCTCTACCTAGCCTGACCTCCATGAAGACTAGACCCTTTTTGGCTCTGGACGTAGTGCCACACTACTGTGTTGCACCTTTACTTTTTTTTTTTTTAACCAGTGAACAGGAAGGAAAAGCATGATGATCTGAAAATGCTGTCTCACCGGATATAGTATAACATTCTGTTATTATGAATAAAACAATGCGTTTCTAGAGTGGACCATTCCCTTCCTCAGGTACAAATAAAACTAAAAACATACATAGAGAGTCAATTGGATTCTTATAAGCACATAGACTAGGTGTAGGGTTTTAAATTAATTATTTAACCCTTACCATGCAATCACACATGATTATAAACATATACCCCAAAATATTAAACAGAACGATTAACAATAACAAACAGATAACAATCTATCAATATTCAGCCATACACTCATTCAATCCTTCAGGAACTAATGGGGAGAATTTAAAAATCCAGAATTCATTTTATAATGCACGCAGGATATTGAGGAGAAGATTTTTGGAAAAGGGATACCCCAATCAGTTTATAAAAGATGCCTTTGAAAAAAACTAAAAAGGTTGAAACAAAAAGATTGTTTAGCTAAGATTGCTATAAGATCTGAGAATTCCAGATATATATAACAGCTGACACCCTGTAGTATCAGAATTTGTGGGGTTTGTGACCAATCAGGGCTGAGTATTCCATTAAAGGGAACCTGTCACCTCAAATTGGCGGGATATTAAAATGATTTCTTACCGGTCCGATGCGCGGCGTATCCTCTTCATTTCTCCACCTCATCCATCCCTGTTTTCCGCAATATTTTAGGGAATAAGTATGCGTGCGCCATAGTTGGCGCGTGCGCTATGCGTCTTCGGTGACGCATGTGCAGTATGCTTTGCCCTACTGCCGGCAGTAATGCTTTTCAGGTTTGCCCGCAGTAGGGCAAAGCATACTGCACATGCGTCACCGAAGACTGCATGGCGCACGCATACTCTTATTCCCTAAAATATTGCGGAAAACAGGACAGACTGGGTGGAGAAATGAAGAGGATATGCCGCCCATCGGACCGGTAACATAATTTTAATATCCCGCCAATTTGAGGTGACAGGTTCCCTTTAAATACCACTGTCAATCGCGACAGTGGTATTTAAGTTGTTGAAAGGGGGGTCACGATGAGATGAGAATCACATGTCCCGATGATTACCATGGCACCCTAAAGTCATGTGATGACCCCAGGGTACGGGGGTCTGTGAGATCCAGCTATAAACTGGGTATGACAGGCTGTGACAGTGAGACACTGACAATCTCATGCACTGTAGTACACGAATGCTGTATTAGACCAGTGATCAAACTGAAAATTATACATGTTCTACAGTAAGGCTTAGTGAAAAAGAAGAAAAAAGTAAAATACAATTTGTAAAAAGTGCAGAGAAATCACGAAAATCCATTTAACCACACAAGACGCAGCATTTGTGATCAAACAAACAAAAAAAACACCGTCAGTATCGCCGATTCAGTTTGGAGAATGCTGTAAAAAAATAAAAAACATGCCAAAAATGTCATTTTTTCATGACAGTGACTCATATAAAAGTGAGTAAAAGCAATCAAAAAGTAGTATGTAAAAAAAAAAGTATAAATGAAAGTGCCAAACTGTCCCGCAAAAAAACAAGCCCTAATATTAGCTAATTCGGTAAAAAATAAAAAAAGTTACAGCTTCCAGAATATGACGATGCAAAACAAATTCATTTTTGTTAAATATTGTTTAGTGTGTAAAAATAGCAAAGTATAAAAATCACAGTATCGGTGTAATCATACCGACCTGACGAACAAATGGGTCTTATCACTTTTACTGAATTGCTGGTTTTTGTTCATTTTGTGTTTGAAAAATCTATGGGGGAGCTATTTTTGCAATTCTCCATAAAAAAGCTTGGCGTGGATGTTACAAAATGGTCACTGTAGCCGTAGATGAATTCAATGAGAGGTGCAGTTTCTACAATGGGGTCACTTGTTTTTTTCTTTTGTTCTGGCACCTTCGGGGCTCCACAGTGTTCATAGGTATCCCATGTAACCTTACAATCTGCTAGAGGAAATGCTTAGCGAGGGTCTCTGCTGAAGGTAGACTTGCCATAGGTACAAAATGCGCTAACTTAGAAAACCTGTCTACGACTACCCAGATTACCGTGTTACCCCGGGATGAAGGAAGGTTGGTAATGAAGTCCATGGACAAAATGGGTCCATGGTCTCCCTGGAATTGGCAAAGGCACCAATTCCCAGGCTGGCAATGACAGCTCTTAGAACGGGCGCATACCCCACACGCAGCGACATACTTCTTTATAGCGAAAGCCATTAAAGGCCACCAAAAGACTCTAGCTACAGCCTCTTGTGTGGCAAAAATGCCCAGGTGAGCACTCCGTTTTGAATCATGGAACTCTCGCAGGAGCTTGGTGCGTAACTGCTGAGGAACAAACAGTTACTGTTGAGCCCCCACAATCTCCTGCTCCAATTCCGACAACACTTCGGTTATAATGATATTTGGTTGAAGAATGAGGGGGCGGCAGGTCAGGGGCGGATAGCTGCTCAAAACTACGTGACAAAGCATCAGCTTTCATGTTTTTAGACCCCAGATGAAAAGTTATTGAGAACTGAAATCTGGAAGAAAAAAAAAGTGACCAACGGGCCTGTCTAGGAGTCAGTCTCAGCATATTTGATATACTCTAGCTTTTTGTGGTCAGTGATGACCGTGATGGGGTGATCCGCCCCCTAGAAAAACTTGATTGGTAGGAGTTCTCGATTCCCAACGTCATAATTCCTCTCAGCCTGAGAGAACTTTTTCGAGAAATAGGCACAAGGTTGGAAGTTAGTCAGAGAACTAGGTATCTGCGACAACACTGCCCCCACCCCCGCTTCTGCAGCATCAACCTCAACCACAAACGGCTTGGATGAGTCAGGTTGCACCAGAACAGGAGCAGATGTGAAACAATTTTTCAAAGTTAAAAAAGATTGTTTGGCTGCTGGGTACCAGTTCCTGACAACTGCCCCTTTACATGTGAGATCCGTGAGTGGTTTTACAATCTGAGAAAAACCTTTGATAAACCTGCGATAGTAATTTGCGAGTCCCAAGAAACGCTGGAGTCCACTAAGTTCCTAAGGCTGGACCCATTGTATAATAGCTTGCACCTTCTTGGGATCCATACAAAACCCCTGCGGAGAGATTGAGACCCAAAAACTATAGCTCCTGAACGAAAAAAGAACATTTCTCCAGCTTAACAAATAATTGGTTTTCTCTGAGTCTTTGAAACACTGTTTTATAACATGTCATAAATGACAATGTCTGTCAGCGGAATATATCAGTATATAATCTAAGTAGATAACCATAAAGTGGCCAACGGGGTCCAAAAAAACTACATTGATGACATTTTGGAACACAGCTGGAGCATTGGTGAGACTGAACAGCATCACCAGATTCTCAAATAACCCCTCAGATGTAAGAAAAACAGTTCTCCACTAATCCCCCTCTCGTATTCTTATCAAATTATAATCCCCTCTGAGGTCCAATTTCTAAAACCACTTGGCCCCAGAGAGCTGGTTACAGAGATCAGGAATCAAAGGCAAGGGGGTATGTGTTCTTGACTGTGATTTTATTCAGTTCTCGAAAGTTGAGGCAGGGACGTAGGCCGCCATCCTTCTTTTTAACAAAGAAAAACCCTGCAGTTACAGGGGACATGGAAGGTTTTATATGCCCCTTAAAGGGAACCTGTCACCCCCCCCCCCCCCCCCCCCCAGGCATTTTTAACTAAAAGAGCCACTTGTTCAGCAGTAATGCTGCATTCTGACAAGGTGGCTCTTTTAGTTCTGGGTGCTGTAACTGCCAAAATAATCAGTTTTGTAATTTGTCCTAAATACCTTTTCTTCAGTCAAGGAGGCAGGCCTTTCCCCCCTGCTGCAGACGCCACACAGCCGTCACTCAGATCTTCTTGGCGCCGGGCGCCGCCTCCTCACCGCTATTTTGAAATGAGTCGTCGCCTGCGCTCTTTTCTCCTGCCTTGGGCAGGCGCAGTGAGCGCTGCCCATCTGTCCTCATATGCAGTCCAGCTGAGTGCACCTGTGCAGACGCCCTGCCTGTGAATCCCAGCCCCGCAGTGTCTTATTTATTCATACTACGGGGCTGGGATTCACAGGCAGGGCGTCCGCATGGGCACAGTCAGCTGGACTGCATATGAGGACATTTCAAAAACCTGACCTGCACATCCAAACATAGACTAAGTGTGAACAGGTGCTGAACCTAGAGTCGCCAACTCGTATATAGTTAAATAAATAAGGCAGCACACTGCAGCGCTAGAACATACAAACTTGAAATACGAAATTTGAACTGCATTACTGCACTGAAAATATGAAAAATGAGAGCGTTTAGCGCATAAAAATGGCCAATTTTATGTGTACCTGGTAGCCACTTTACGGCATCTCTCTTCTACCAGGTCCTACGCTTGCCTTACCTCGCTGAGAATAAACGTCTCCATCTGAATGGGTACATGTGAAACCTCTTCCTAGACTAAAATTCTCTCTCTCTATGGAGGGGTATTGGACCTGCTGTAATTAAAACACCTGTGGCTAGAAGATGGAGTGCACGATCAGAAGGCTAGAGAATACATTTCAAAAACCTGACCTGCACATCCAAACATAGACTAAGTGTGAACAGGTGCTGAACCTAGAGTCGCCAACTCGTATATAGTTAAATAAATAAGGCAGCACACTGCAGCGCTAGAATATACAAACTTGAAATACGAAATTTGAACTGCATTACTGCACTAGAAATATGAAAAATGAGAGCGTTTAGCGCATAAAAATGGCCAATTTTATGTGTACCTGGTAGCCACTTTACGGCATCTCTCTTCTACCAGGTCCTACGCTTGCCTTACCTCGCTGAGAATAAACGTCTCCATCTGAATGGGTACATGTGAAACCTCTTCCTAGACTAAAATCCTCTCTCTATGGAGGGGTATTGGACCTGCTGTAATTAAAACACCTGTGGCTAGAAGGTGGAGTGCACGATCAGAAGGCTAGAGAATACATTTCAAAAACCTGACCTGCACATCCAAACATAGACTAAGTGTGAACAGGTGCTGAACCTAGAGTCGCCAACTCGTATATAGTTAAATAAATAAGGCAGCACACTGCAGCGCTAGAACATACAAACTACAAGCGTAGGACCTGGTAGAAGAGAGATGCCGTAAAGTGGCTACCAGGTACACATAAAATTGGCCATTTTTATGCGCTAAACGCTCTCATTTTTCATATTTCTAGTGCAGTAATGCAGTTTAAATTTCGTATTTCAAGTTTGTATGTTCTAGCGCTGCAGTGTGCTGCCTTATTTATTTAATTATGAATATGAGGACAGATAGGTTTATTTCTGATTATTTCGGCAGTTACAGCACCCAGAACTAAAAGAGCCACCTTGTCAGAATGCAGCATTACTGCTGCACAAGGTGGCTCTTTTAGTTAAAAACGCCCGGGTGGGGGAGGTGTGACAGGTTCCCTTTAAGAAGACTTTCAGCGATATATTGCTTCATAGCCAGGCGCTCTGGGCCAGAAATTAAACAGACGGGCCTTGGGCAATTTGGCTCCAGGAACTAGATCAATAGCACAGTCAAATGGCCTATGTGGGGGCAGCGCCTCAGCCTCACTTTCAGAGAACAAGTCCTCAAAGTCTTTTAGGTACTCCGGAATACCCTCCAGACTAGCAGAAGACATCGAGACAGGTTTTGCAAGTTTCAGACAACAAACAGGTTTATGGCAACAGTCGACACATTTGAATCCCCATTTAATAATCTCCCCTGTTTCCCAGTCAATCACCGGGTTGTGGCGTTGAAGCCATGGCATGCCCAACACCAGCCCTGCAGGCAATTTGTCCATAACAAAACATTCCATCTCTTCCTTGTGGGAAGAGCTGATCTGTAAAGAAAATCTTTTGGAAACATAAAGAATCACTGTTCGAGTAAGAGGGGAAGAGACGATGGCCACAATTTTAAGTGGTGTCTCCAGCCTGACTGTGCCTATCTTGTGTCTTGTGGAGGCCACACTCCAATTCGGAGGATCCTCGGAGCCCAAACCCCAATTCGGATGGTACCGGAGGCCACACCCTGACTCGGAGGGTACCGGATGCCACACCCCAACTCAGAGGGTACTGGAGGCCACACTCCAGCTCGGAGGGTAACCGAGGTCACACCCCAACTCGGAGGGTATCGGAGGCCACACACCATTTTGGAGGGTACCGGGGGCACACCCCAAATCAGAGGGTTTCGGAGTCCACACCCCAAATCGGAGGGTACCGGAAACCACACCCCAACTCGGAGGGTATCAGAGGCTTCACACCAAGAGTCCACACCCCAACTCGGAGGGTACTGGAGGCCACACACCAACTCTAAGGGTACTCTGGGGCCACACCCCAATTCAGAGGGTTTCAGAGGCCACACCCCATTTGGGAGGGTACTGGAGGCCACACCCCAGCAGGGAGGGTACCAGAGGCCACACCCCAACTCAGGGTACATGGAGGCCACACCCCAACTCAAAGGTTACCGGATGCAATACCCTAACTCGGACAAAACCAGAGGCCACACCTCAGCTCAGAGGGTACCGAGGAGCACTCCCAGACTAGTAGGGTCCTGGAGGCCACACCCCAACACTAAGTGTACTCGGAGGCCACACCCCAATTCAAAGAATATAGAAAGCCATACCCCAATTTGGGGGATCGGAGGCCACACCCCCTTTTGGAGGGTACCGTGGGCCACACCCCAACTCGGAGGGTATTGAAGGCCACACCCCAATTAGTAGGGTACCAAAAACCACACCCCAACTCGGAGGGTATCGGAGGCCATATCCCAAAAGTCCACACCCGAATTCGGAGGGTACTCCAAGGCCACACCCCAACTCGCAGGGTACCAGAGGCCACATCCCTGCTTGAAGGGTACCAGACGCCACACCCCAGCTTGGAGGGTATCAGAGGCCATATCCCAAGAATCCACACCCCAATTCAGAGGGTACTCCAAGGCCACACCTCAACTCGGAGGGTACCAGAGGCCACATCCCAGCTTGGAGGGTACTAGACACCACACCCCATCTTGGAGGGTATCTGATGCCACACCCCAGCTTGGAAGGTACCCGAAGGCTACACCCCAACTCAGAGTGTGCCCGGAGGCCACAGCCCAACTCATAGAGTATCGGAGGCCTCACTCCAGCTCGAATAGTACTGAAAGGTGACACCCCCAACTCGGATTATACCTGAGGCCACACCCCAACTCGGAGGGTATCAGAGGCCAAACCCCAACTCGAAGGGTAATGTAGGCCACACCCTAACTCAGAGGGTACTGGAGGCCACACCCCAACTCGGAGGGTGCCCTAAGGTCACACCCCAACTCAGGTATCAGATGCCAGACCCCAAATTGGAGGTACCTTTAGGCCACACCCCAGCTCTAAGGGTACCCGTCGGAGGCCACACCCCAATTCAGAGGGTTCCCGGAGGCCACACCCCAATTTGGAGGGTACTCAGAAGCCACACCCAAATTGGAAGGGTAATGGAGGCCACACCCCAACACGGAGGGTAACAGAGGCCGCACCCCAAAATGTTGTGAATTCTGCTTTTGGGTTCCCTCCAGTGGTTGTAGGTGGGAATGCAGTTGTCCCTGAGTCGCAGTCCTGGCCAGGTGTATCTGCTGATTGCAGTTCTGACTGGGATATTTAGGTGTGCAGGATTCATTAGTCCTTGCCAGTTGTCCATGGTTCTGGGAGGTTTTGGATCTTTGTCTGGTTCCTCCAGCCTTGCTGCCATTTCAGCAAAGATAAGTGTCTGGTTTTTGTTTCTGTGGCACACATGCTGTGTGCTTAATAATTCTGTGCTATTCATTTGCTTTCTCTTGTCCAGCTTAGATTGAGTCAGTGTTTTTCTCTGTCTTGCTGGATTCTCTGGAGTTGCAGATATACGCCCCACATCTTGAGTTAGATGGTGGAGTTTTTTTGTATTTTCTGCTGTGGATATTTTTGGAAGGGTTTTAATACTGACCGCTTAGTATTCTATCCTATCCTTTCCTAATTTAGCTAGAGTGGCCTCTTTTGCTAAATCCTGTTTCCTGCCTGCGTGATTTTTTTCCTCTACTACTCACAGTCAATATTTGTGGGAGGCTGCCTATCCTTTGGGGTTCTGCTCTGAGGCAAGGTAGTATTCCTATTTTCATCTATAGGGGTATTTAGTCCTCCGGCTGTGTCGAGGTGTCTAGGATTTGTTAGGCACACCCCACGGCTACTTCTAGTTGCGGTGATAAGTTCAGGATTTGCGGTCAGTATAGTTTCCACCAACTCCAGAGAAAGTTCCATGCGGCTCCAAGGTCACCGGATCATAGTTCCATGCGGCTCCAAGGTCACCGGATCATAACAGCACAACTGGCCAATAATGAGTTAAATGCATCTCAGAAGAAGGGAAGAAAGGTGTTGAGCCATTTTTTTTTCTGTCTCTTCTCTTCCCTCTTTTTCTCTGGGTGGCTGAGGAGTCTTGTGCTAGCATGGATATTCAGGAATTAGCTTCTCATGTGGACCAGCTTGCTGCTAGGGTACAGGGTATTTCTGATTATATTGTTCAGACTCCTGTTTTAGAGCCGAAGATTCCTACTCCTGATTTGTTTTTTGGTGACAGGTCCAAATTTTTTAGTTTTAAAAACAACTGTAAACTGTTTCTTGCTCTGAGACCTCGATCCTCTGGTGATTCCATTCTGCAGGTTAAAATCATCATCTCCCTGCTGCGTGGCGATCCACAGGATTGGGCATTTTCCCTGGAATCTGGGAATCCGGCTTTGCTTAATGTAGACTCCTTTTTCAGGCTTTTGGATTATTATATGATGAACCTAATTCTCTGGATCAAGCGGAGAAGACCTTGTTGGCCCTGTCTCAGGGTCAAGAGGCGGCAGAATTGTATTGTCAGAAATTTAGAAAATGGTCTGTGTAAATGGAATGATGATGCTTTGGCGGCAATTTTCAGAAAGGGTCTTTCTGAATCCGTTAAAGATGTTATGGTGGGGTTTCCCACGCCTTTTGGTCTGAGTGATTCTATGTCTCTGGCCATTCAGATTGACCGGCGCTTGCTGGAGCGCAGAACTGTGCACGCTGTGGCGTTGTCCTCAGAGCAGATTCCTGAGCCAATGCAGTGTGATAGGATTCTGTCTAGAACGGAACGACAAGGTTTCAGACGTCAGAATAGGTTGTGTTATTATTGTGGCGATGCTTCTCATGTCATTTCAGTCTGCCCTAAGCGGACAAAGAGGATCGCTAGTTCATTTACCATCAGTACTGTACAACCTAAATTTCTGCTATCTGTGTCCTTGATCTGCTCATTGTCATCATTTTCTGTCATGGTGTTTGTGGATTCAGGCGCCGCCTTGAACTTAATGGACTTTGAATTTGCCAGGCGTTGTGGTTTTTCCTTGCAGCCTTTGCAGAACCCTATTCCTTTAAAGGGACTCTGTCACCTGAATTTGGCGGGACTGGTTTTGGGTCATATGGGCGGAGTTTTTGGGTGTTTGATTCACCCTTTCCTTACCCGCTGGCTGCATGCTGGCTGCAATATTGGATTGAAGTTCATTCTCTGTCCTCCATAGTACACGCCTGCGCAAAGCAATCTTGCCTTGCGCAGGCGTGTACTATGGAGGACAGAGAATGAACTTCAATCCAATATTGCGGCCAGCATGCAGCCAGCGGGTAAGGAAAGGGTGAATCAAACACCCGAAAACTCCGCCCCTATGACCCAAAACCAGTCCCGCCAAATTCAGATGACAGGTTCCCTTTAAGGGGCATTGATGCTACACCTTTGGCTAAAAATAAGCCCCAGTTTTGGACACAGGTGACCATGCGCATGGCGCCAGCCCATCTGGAAGATTGTCGATTTCTGGTGTTGCATAATTTGCATGATGCTATCGTGCTGGGTTTTCCGTGGTTGCAGGTACATAATCCTGTGTTGGACTGGAAGTCTATGTCTGTGACTAGTTGGGGTTGTCAGGGGATTCATAATGACGCTCCTTTGATGTCAATCTCCTCTTCTTCCTCTTCTGAAATTCCTAAGTTTTTGTCTGATTTTCAGGATGTATTCGATAAGCCCAAGTCCAGTTCCCTTCCACCGCACAGGGACTGTGATTGTGCTATTGACTTGATTCCAGGCTGTAAGTTTCCTAAAGGCCAACTTTTCAACCTGTCTGTGCCTGAACATACCGCCATGCGGAATTATATTAAGGAGTCTTTGGCGAAAGGGCATATTCGGCCATCTTCTTCACCGTTGGGAGCGGGATTTTTTTTTGTTGCTAAGAAGGATGGCTCCTTGATACCCTGTATTGATTATCGCCTCTTGAATAAGATCACGGTCAAGTTTCAATACCCTTTACCTTTGCTTTCTGATTTGTTTGCTAGGATTAAGGGGGCTAGTTGGTTTACTAAGATTGACCTTCGGGGGGCATATAATCTTGTTCGTATTAAGCAGGGTGATGAATGGAAAACTGCGTTTAATACGCCCGAAGGTGATTTTGAATATCTTGTGATGCCATTCGGGCTCACTAATGCTCCATCTGTTTTTCAGTCCTTCATGCATGATATCTTCCGGACTTATCTTGATAAATTCTTGATTGTATATTTGGCCGATATTTAGATTTTTTCTGATGATTGGGAGTCTCATGTGCAACAGGTCAGGATGGTGTTTCAGATTCTTCGTGACAATGCTTTGTTTGTGAAGGGGTCTAAGTGTCTCTTTGGGGTGCAGAAGGTTTCTTTTTTGGGCTTCATTTTTTCTCCCTCATCTATGGAGATGGATCTTGCTAAGGTTCAGGCCATTCATGATTGGATTCAACCCACATCCGTGAAGAACCTTCAGAAATTTTTGGGTTTTGCTAATTTTTATCGCCGTTTCATTGCTAATTTCTCTAGCGTGGTTAAACCCTTGACCGATTTGACGAAGAAAGGAGCTGATGTGGCGAATTGGTCCTCTGCCGCTGTCTCTGCCTTTCGGGAGCTTAAACGCCAATTTACTTCTGCTCCGGTGTTGCGCCAACCGGATGTTTCTCTTCCGTTTCAGGTTGAGATTGACGCTTCTGAGATTGGGGCAGGGGCCGTTTTGTCTCAGAGGGATCCTGTTGGTTCTTTGATGAAACCGTGTGCCTTCTTTTCTCGTAAGTTTTCGCCTGCTGAACACAATTATGATGTCGGCAATCGGCAGTTGTTGGCTATGAAGTGGGCATTTGAGGAGTGGCGACATTGGCTTGAGGGAGCTAAGCACCGTATTGTGGTCTTGACCGATCATAAGAATCTGATTTATCTCGAGTCTGCCAAACGGCTGAATCCTAGACAGGCTCGATGGTCCTTGTTTTTTTCCCATTTTGATTTCGTAGTTTCGTATCTTCCGGGTTCTAAGAATATTAAGGCTGATGCCTTCTCTAGGAGTTTTTTGCCTGATTCTCCTGAGGTCCTTGAACCGGTTGGCATTCTGAAAGAAGGGGTGGTCCTTTCTGCCATTTCCCCTTATTTACGACGGGTTCTTCAGGAATTTCAGGCTGACAGACCTGACCGCTGTCCAGTGGGGAAACTGTTTGTTCCTGACAGATGGACTAGTAGAGTGATTTCTGAGGTTCACTGTTCTGTGTTGGCTGGTCATCCTGGTATTTTTGGTACCAGAGATTTGGTTGGTAGGTCCTTTTGGTGGCCTTCTTTGTCACGTGATGTGCGTTCTTTTGTGCAGTCCTGTGGGACTTGTGCACGGGCCAAGCCTTGTTGTTCCCGTGCTAGTGGGTTGCTTTTGCCATTGCCAGTCCCTGAGAGGCCCTGGACGCATATTTCTATGGATTTTATCTCTGATCTTCCGGTTTCCCAGAAGATGTCTGTTATCTGGGTTGTTTGTGACCGGTTCTCTAAGATGGTTCATTTGGTGCCTTTGCCTAAATTGCCTTCCTCTTCAGATTTGGTTTCGTTGTTTTTTCAGCATGTGGTTCGTTTGCATGGCATTCCGGAGAATATTGTGTCCGACAGAGGTTCCCAGTTTGTTTCTAGGTTTTGGTGGGCCTTTTGTGCTAGGCTGGGCATTGATTTGTCTTTTTCTTCTGCATTTCATCCTCAGACAAATGGCCAGACCGAGCGAACTAATCAGACTTTGGAGACTTATTTGAGATGCTTTGTGTCTGCTGATCAGGATGATTGGGTGGCCTTCTTGCCATTGGCCGAGTTTGCCCTTAAGGCCGGGGTCACACTAGACCGTAATACGGACGAGTGCAATGCGATAAAAAATCGCATAGCAGTCGCCCCAATGTTAATCTATGGGGCAGCTCCCATCATCCGATATTTTCTCGGCCGTATTCAGGATCCGAGTGAAATCGCAGCATGCTGCAATTGTCAGCGTATCTCGGCCAAGAATCGCCAATGAAAGTCTATGGGTGCGAGAAAAAATCGGATTACATACGGACCATGCGTGTGCATTGTGAAAAATACGGAAGACTTCTCCAGGTGACAGGAAATTGAATCATCCATTATCAGGATGCTTTGGCATGCTAATTTCTGGCCCACGCTGGATTGCAAACCAGGAAGCACGCCTCCACGGAGTGTACTGTTGTAGCAGCATGGCCAAGCATATTAATGTGGAGATGCTGATTGCTCTGGTCCATGATAGACCCGAATTATGGGACCAACGCGACGCACATTATGTGGACCGTGCACGTAAAGACGCAGCATGGAGGTCAATATGTCGCCACATGTTCCCCGATTTTGATGAACGACCTCAAGAGGTTCAGCAAGAAATATGTAAGTACCATTCTTCAACAAAAAATGTGGTTTAATAGTGGGTTCAGGATAAAAATAAGCCTGAACCCATCATATGTGTTTTGTTTATGATGGGAGTAAATGATCCATGCTCTTGGTTGAAGATGCAAAAACATTACCAAGAGACACAAATATGGATGAAATGTATTTTAGCTATAGTCCGTTAATATAGGGCCAAAGGAATTTTATGTCCCCCTAGCCTCCTGGGCCCATGTGTTCTTGCAAACCCTGTAACGGTTTGAGTTATGTGTGTGATATTTATATCGAATATTTTGTATATTTGCAGTAAATGATGTCACTAGACGCTGGCGGAGTTGCCGGGACCAATACCGGCGTGAGCGTCAAGTTCATGGGCGGAGTGGTGATGCAGCCCCCAAAAAAAGGAAATACCTTTATTATGATCGGCTAAATTTTCTGGCACCGGTGATGGAGCTCCGACCGTAAGTGCATGCATGTCTCCAAATATTGTAGACATCTTATTACGTGAATATGTATGTATGTTTTAATATAAATAATATTTTGTGAAATACAGAACAGAGTCCAATCTGACAGAAAGAGAGACTGGATCTGACTCAAAGTTGTTGATTGACCCTGTTGGTGAAGATGCAGAAATGGCTGGACCATCTGGGCAAGCAACAGGCAGCAACCACCCACCACCACCACCACAACCAGCAGCAGCGTCTTCTGCTACACAGGAGGCAAATCCTGAGGTTGATGAAGGAGCCCAGAGCAGCAGTCCAACATTGGCTTTGGATACATCACCACAGCCTACTACAAGACCAAACCGTGGTCGGCGCAGAAGGGTGGCTTTGAACATTGGCACCAGGAGGCAAGTGGATACAGGGGTGTTGGACTATTTGTCACGAGCTGCCCATGACGATGGGGAGGAAGCGTACTTCCGCAGTCTTGCCCGCTATTTACGGCCCATTCCACGCTCGCTCAGGCTGCGGACCAGAGGTTGCATACAAATTTTGATAGATGCGGCCGCACCCCCAAACAACCCCACTAATATTTTTAATTATCTTGAACGGTGGCAAATGTCAGCTACCAACCTTCTGGCGGTGCAAGACCTTCCACAGGACCAATCAGAAACTGTCAGCACCACCCCCGCAACCTATAGCTCCCCAACAACAGCCTGCACAAAGCACACAACAACCCCAAAACAGGGGAATTTATGATTTATCAGCAAATGCCCAATATGGCCACTTGAACAGACACATGTTTGGAGGCTGGTCCCAACATGTGTCTGCTCGACATGGCCATATTGGGGGGTCTGACCAAATGGGTCAATCCAGTACCCAGGACTTGATGCCCTTCTACCCTCCACATCAACTGTTATCTCATACACATGTTCGCAACTTGCCACAACACCCTCAATTTAGATCTGCAATAACACAGGTTGACAGTGTGGTTGGTCAACCACCCAGGCAAAGTTCCGCACATGCTGGACACCCGCCATCACCATCACCACCCCCAACCTACCATAACCTGTAATGTTTTTGTTTTTATTTTTGGCCTGTCATTTGGGCTTTTTTGTGGCCTAAGTTTTTTGTTACCTTGGCATGTAAAACTGTGTTGTTTATTTGGCTCAAATTACATATGAGAATGAAAATATGTTTTTTGAATACATATATATATATATATATATATATATATGCGCTGAGCAGTAAAAATTTGTTCAGAAATCAGAGTGTTATGTATTGGTCCAGCTACATACATGATTTGTCAACTTTACACACTTACATAATTTCCAAATCAGATACATAATACACAAATTTATGAAGCAAATTATGTGATTTATTAACTTAGGATCTAAATAAAAATTAAGGATAAACAGCATTGTCTTGCCAAACCGTAGATCCCTCTGGTGACACAAAAAATTTGGTTAAAAGATCACGAACTTTTAGGCCAGAGGGCTGACGACGTGAAGGACGAACACGTGTAGTTGTCAAGACAGTATTTGCATAATCAATGTCATCTGCAGCAGATGATGGGCAATCATGGTCTCTTGTAAAGTTGTGAAGAACAACACATGCTTTAATCACGCCATTTACATTGCCTTCACTCAGTTGGATTGCAGACTGAAGTACCCGCCATTTTGCACTGAGAATGCCGAATGAACACTCGACCAGACGGCGGGCATGGGAAAGACGAAAATTAAAGATTCTGCGCCGGTAGTCCAGGCCTCTCCGTGGATAGGGCCTCATGACATTCCTTGATAATTGAAACGCCTCATCTGCTACCATCATGTAAGGCACCGCATCCAAATTAGCCCCTGGTATGTGACTTGGGGGTTGGAGATCCAATTCATTGTTGCGCAGCCGCCGACCCATAATGGAAGAACTGAAGACTCTAGAGTCTCCAGTTCTCCCATAGGCCCCAATATCTGCAATTATAAACCTGTAGTTGCTGTCAACTAGGGCCAACAGCACTACAGAGAAAAACTGTTTATAATTATAAAATTGGGTCCCTGAACCTGGCGGCTTACGCACACGGATGTGCTTTCCGTCAAGTGCCCCAATACAGTGTGGAAACTGGCATGTGTCCTTAAATCCTTGAGCAATACGTAACCAGTCTGCAATTTTGGGTTCAGGCATCACCTCTTGATGGAGTCTTCCCAAGATTTCCTTGCATGTATCCCGCACAATCCCAGAAATTGTAGATTTGCCCAATAAAAACTCTAAATGCAGGGCCGCATATGATAGGCCAGTGGCAAGGAAGCTAAAAGACAAAAGAATTTTGTTTGGAAATATAAAATTATCACAATACAGGGTTATATGGGGCAAAAACAAAATTAAAAAAAAAAAACATGATTAGTAAAATATTAAGGACATGCTATGGCTTTGATCTTTGGCAAAATTAAATGCTAGAAAAGAAGGCCAAATGATGTTGAAGTTACTTAACCATTTAAGTATCTAATTTGAATAAGGGGGCTCGACCAAAAAATGATTAGAAAATTGGGACAATTATTATTAAGGCATACCGCAAGGTAAGGATAAGGCGCTCCTCAGCTGAAATAGATTTGCGCATCCTGGTGTCCTTCTTCGTGATCCCTGGACGCAAAATCTCCAACAAAATGTCAAAGGTTTGAATCCTCATCCGACAATAGTTGAAGAACTTGTCCGGATTAGTCCTCAGAGCAGCATACAGACGGCTGAAATGGCCTTTATTGATCCGTTGCTTTAGAAGTGGATGTACCCACATCCGTCTCCGCCTCCTCGGATCTACAATAACTGGGTATGGCTGGCCAAAACGTTGGGAAAGTACCCAGTTGTAAAGCACACGCTCTGTGGTGGTAAAAGTGAGTAGATCAGACATGTTGCTCATCAATCCGAAGTGCACCAACACAAGCAGGGACTCTACTGCATAGATTGGTGGGTGGAACCTGTTTTAGGGCCTTTAAATAATGTCCTTTGTGATGATTTAAATGTTTTCTGGTGTAAAATCCGTTATCTGTCCATTTTGCAAGCCTGCGAGAAAATCTCGCCATACGGATGTCACACGGATGTCACACGGATCATTTTATGCGAGAAAATCGCATACTCACACTGCACACGGATTGGTAACATTGGTGCGATTCTCGTCCATCAAAAACGGAACGTTTATTTATACGTTGTGTGTGTCCCCGGCCTAATAATCGGGCTAGTTCGGCTACTTTGGTTTCGCCTATCTTTTGTAATTTTGGTTTTCATCCTCGTTTTTCTTCTGGGCAGGTTGAGCTTTCTGACTGTCCTGGTGTGGATTCTGTGGTTGACAGGTTGCAGCAGATTTGGGCTCATGTGGTGGACAATTTGGTATTGTCTCAGGAGGAGGCTCAACGTTTTGCTAACCGTCGTCGGTGTGTTGGTTCCCGGCTTCGGGTTGGGGATCTGGTCTGGTTGTCTTCCCGTCATGTTCCTATGAAGGTTTCTTCCCCTAAGTTTAAGCCTCGGTTTATTGGTCCTTATAAGATTTCTGAGATTATTAATCCGGTGTCTTTTCGTTTGGCGCTTCCGGCCACTATTGCTATCCATAATGTCTTCCATAGATCTTTGTTGCGGAAATATGTGGTGCCCGTTATTCCCTCTGTTGATCCTCCGGCCCCTGTGTTGGTTGATGGAGAGTTGGAGTATGTGGTTGAGAAGATTTTGGATTCTCGTTTTTCGAGGTGGAGGCTTCAGTACCTTGTCAAATGGAAGGGTTATGGCCAGGAGGATAATTCTTGGGTTTTTGCCTCTGATGTCCATGCTGCTGATTTGGTCCGTGCCTTTCATTTGGCTCGTCCTGATCGTCCTGGGGGCCCTGGTGAGGGTTCGGTGACCCCTCCTCAAGGGGGGGGGGTACTGTTGTGAATTCTGCTTTTGGGTTCCCTCCAGTGGTTGTAGGTAGGAATGCAGTTGTCCCTGAGTCGCAGTCCTGGCCAGGTGTATCTGCTGATTGCAGTTCTGACTGGGATATTTAGGTGTGCAGGATTCATTAGTCCTTGCCAGTTACATAGTAACATAGTAACATAGTTAGTAAGGCCGAAAAAAGACATTTGTCCATCCAGTTCAGCCTATATTCCATCATAATAAATCCCCAGATCTACGTCCTTCTACAGAACCTAATAATTGTATGATACAATATTGTTCTGCTCCAGGAAGACATCCAGGCCTCTCTTGAACCCCTCGACTGAGTTCGCCATCACCACCTCCTCAGGCAAGCAATTCCAGATTTTCACTGCCCTAACAGTAAAGAATCCTCTTCTATGTTGGTGGAAAAACCTTCTCTCCTCCAGACACAAAGAATGCCCCCTTGTGCCCGTCACCTTCCTTGGTATAAACAGATCCTCAGCGAGATATTTGTATTGTCCCCTTATATACTTATACATGGTTATTACATCGCCCCTCAGTCGTCTTTTTTCTAGACTAAATAATCCTAATTTCGCTAATCTATCTGGGTATTGTAGTTCTCCCATCCCCTTTATTAATTTTGTTGCCCTCCTTTGTGCTCTCTCTAGTTCCATTATATCCTTCCTGAGCACCGGTCCCCAAAACTGGACACAGTACTCCATGTGCGGTCTAACTAGGGATTTGTACAGAGGCAGTATAATGCTCTCATCATGTGTATCCAGACCTCTTTTAATGCACCCCATGATCCTGTTTGCCTTGGCAGCTGCTGCCTGGCACTGGCTGCTCCAGGTAAGTTTATCATTAACTAGGATCCCCAAGTCCTTCTCCCTGTCAGATTTACCCAGTGGTTTCCCATTCAGTGTGTAATGGTGATATTGATTCCTTCTTCCCATGTGTATAACCTTACATTTATCATTGTTAAACCTCATCTGCCACCTTTCAGCCCAAGTTTCCAACTTATCCAGATCCATCTGTAGCAGAATACTATCTTCTCTTGTATTAACTGCTATACATAGTTTTGTATCATCTGCAAATATCGATATTTTACTGTGTAAACCTTCTACCAGATCATTAATGAATATGTTGAAGAGAACAGGTCCCAATACTGACCCCTGCGGTACCCCACTGGTCACAGCGACCCAGTTAGAGACTATACCATTTATAACCACCCTCTGCTTTCTATCACTAAGCCAGTTACTAACCCATTTACACACATTTTCCCCCAGACCAAGCATTCTCATTTTGTGTACCAACCTCTTGTGCGGCACGGTATCAAACGCTTTGGAAAAATCGAGATATACCACGTCAAATGACTCACCGTGGTCCAGCCTATAGCTTACCTCTTCATAAAAACTGATTAGATTGGTTTGACAGGAGCGATTTCTCATAAACCCATGCTGATATGGAGTAAAACAGTTATTCTCATTGAGATAATCCAGAATAACATCCCTCAGAAACCCTTCAAATATTTTACCAACAATAGAGGTTAGACTTACTGGCCTATAATTTCCAGGTTCACTTTTAGAGCCCTTTTTGAATATTGGCACCACATTTGCTATGCGCCAGTCCTGCGGAACAGACCCCGTCACTATAGAGTCCCTAAGAATAAGAAATAATGGTTTATCTATTACATTACTTAGTTCTCTTAGTACTTGTGGGTGTATGCCATCCGGACCCGGAGATTTATCTATTTTGATCTTATTTAGCCGGTTTCGCACCTCTTCTTGGGTTAGATTGGTGACCCTTAATATAGGGTTTTCAGTGTTTCTTGGGATTTCACCTAGCATTTCATTTTCCACCGTGAATACCGTGGAGAAGAAGGTGTTTAATATGTTAGCTTTTTCCTCGTCATCTACAGCCATTCTTTCCTCACTATTTTTTTTCCACTCATCTGCTTTTGGAGGTTCTCTGACACTTTTTTCACCTTCTGTGACCAGTAGAGATGCTTCTGTTCTGTCTAGAAAGTCTTCATTCTCTTTGATGAGTTTCAAAGTTGCTATTCTTTCTTCCAGACCCCGCACCTTTTCTTCTAAAAGGGCCACTAGTCTACACTTCTGACAGGTGAAATTTGATTCTTCTTCTGGTCGATCTGTGAACATGTAGCACATGCTGCAGCTCACCATGTAGGTTGTCACATCTGCCATGTTGCTCCTAGATCCTGCTGACTTGCTGTGTGTTTTCCTTCTTGTGTAATCTACTCAGCCAAGCTCTCTTGCAATAATATCCTACAGGCAAAAATTCGGTTTGGTGATGCTTTCCAAGCAGCTGGTCCCGGCTGTACCCAACGATCTTCTAGCTTAGGGAGACTTCGCTTTTCCCAGAAGGCACCTGGAATATGCAAATTAGCCTCCTCAAGCCTGAATCCCTGGTTTGGTGATGCTTTCCAAGCAGCTGGTCCCGGCTGTACCCAACGATCTTCTAGCTTAGGGAGACTTCGCTTTTCCCAGAAGGCACCTGGAATATGCAAATTAGCCTCCTCAAGCCTGAATCCCTGGTTTGGTGATGCTTTCCAAGCAGCTGGTCCCGGCTGTACCCAACGATCTTCTAGCTTAGGGAGACTTTGCTTTTCCCAGAAGGCACCTGGAATATGCAAATTAGCCTCCACAAGCCTGAATCCCTGGTTTGGTGATGCTTTCCAAGCAGCTGGTCCCGGCTGTACCCAACAATCTTCTAGCTTAGGGAGACTTCGCTTTTCCCAGAAGGCACCTGGAATATGCAAATTAGCCTCCTCAAGCCTGAATCCCTGGTTTGGTGATGCTTTCCAAGCAGCTGGTCCCGGCTGTACCCAATGATCTTCTAGCTTAGGGAGACTTCGCTTTTCCCAGAAGGCACCTGGAATATGCAAATTAGCCTCCTCAAGCCTGAATCCCTGGTTTGGTGATGCTTTCCAAGCAGCTGGTCCCGGCTGTACCCAACGATCTTCTAGCTTAGGGAGACTTCGCTTTTCCCAGAAGGCACCTGGAATATGCAAATTAGCCTCCTCAAGCCTGAATCCCTGGTTTGGTGATGCTTTCCAAGCAGCTGGTCCCGGCTGTACCCAACGATCTTCTAGCTTAGGGAGACTTCGCTTTTCCCAGAAGGCACCTGGAATATGCAAATTAGCCTACTCAAGCTTGAATCCCTGGTTGTCCAGTTGTCCATGGTTCTGGGAGGTTTTGGATCTTTGTCTGGTTCCTCCAGCCTTGCTGCCATTTCAGCAAAGATAAGTGTCTGGTTTTTGTTTCTGTGGCACACATGCTGTGTGCTTAATAATTCTGTGCTATTCATTTGTTTTCTCTTGTCCAGCTTAGATTGAGTCAGTGTTTTTCTCTGTCTTGCTGGATTCTCTGGAGTTGCAGATATATGCTCCACATCTTTAGTTAGATGGTGGAGTTTTTTTGTATTTTCTGCTGTGGATATTTTTGGAAGGGTTTTAATACTGACCGCTTAGTATTCTTTCCTATTTTAGCTAGAGTGGCCTCTTTTGCTAAATCCTGTTTCCTGCCTGCGTGTGTCTTTTCCTCTACTACTCACAGTCAATATTTGTGGGGGGCTGCCTATCCTTTGGGGTTCTGCTCTGAGGCAAGGTAGTATTCCTATTTTCATCTATTAGGGGTATTTAGTTCTCCGGCTGTGTCAAGGTGTCTAGGATTTGTTAGGCACACCCCACGGCTACTTCTAGTAGCGGTGATAAGTTCAGGATTTGCGGTCAGTATAGTTTCCACCAACTCCAGAGAAAGTTCCATGCGGCTCCAAGGACACCGGATCATAACACCAAAAGGCCACACCCTAACTCGGAGGTTACCAAAGGCCACATCCCAACTCAAAGTCAGAGACCACACCCCAGCTCGGAGCGTACCAGAGGCCACACCCAAATTGGGAGGGCAACGGAGGCAACACCCCAACTCAGAGGGTAAAGGAAGACACACCCCAAGAGGCCACACCCAAACTCGGAGGGTACCGAATGCAACACCCAGACTCGGAGGGTACCGGAGCCCACTCTAAGTGTACTCAGCGGCCACACCCCAATTCAGAGAGTATAGGAAGTCACACCCTAATTTGGAGGGGATTGGAGTCCACACCCCATTTTGGAGGGTACCGCAGGCCACACCCCAATTCGGAGGGTATAGAAAGCCACACCCCAATTGAGAGGGTAATGGAAACTACACCCCAACTTGCAAGGTATCGGAGACCACACCCCAGTTCGGAGGGTACCGAAGGCAACACCCCAATAGTCCACACCCCAACTCGGAGGATAACGGAGGCCACACCCAAATTGGGAGGGTAACTGAGGCCACTCCCCATCTCAGAGGGTAGTAGAGGCCATAAACACCCAAGTTCGGAGGGTATCGGACACCACACCCCAACTCAGAGGGTCCCGGAGGCCACAAACACCCAAGCTCGGAGTGTACTGGATGCCACTCACCTAAGCTCGAAGGGTACAGGAGGCCACACCCCAACTTGGAGGGTACCAGAGGCCACACCCCAAATTGAAGGGCACCCGAAGGCTACACCCCAACTTTGAGGGTGCCTGGAAGGTATCGGATGTCACACCCTACCTAACTCGATGGGTACAGGAGGCCACACCCCAATAGTCCACACCCCAACTCGGAGGGTAATGGAGGCCACGCCCAAATTGGGAGGGTAACTAAGGCCACATCCCATCTCATAGGGTAACATAGGCCACACCCTAAGAGGCCACACCCCAACTCGGAGAGTACCGAAGGCCACACCCCAACTCAGGGTATCAGAGGCCACACACACCCAAGATCGGAGAGTAACGGACGCCACACACCTAATCTCGGAGGGTACAGGAGGCCACACCCCAACTCAGAGGGTACCAGAGGCTACACCCCAAATTAGAGGGCACCCGATAGCTACACCCCAACTCTGAGGGTGCCTGGAAGGTATTGGATGTCACACCCTAACTTTAAGGCTATACCCCAACTCGGAGGATACCGGAGGCCACACCCTAATAGTCCACACCCCAGCTTGGAAGATAATGAAAGCCACACCTGTTGTGAATTCTGCTCTTGGGCTCCCTCCGGTGGTTATGAGTGGTAGTGCTGCTGTCTGTGGATCGCAGCATTTATCAGGTGTTTTCAATTTGGACTCAGTCAGTGCCAGTTGTCCATTGTTTTTGGAGGATTCACATCCCTTCTGGTCTCTCCTGTTCGCTGTGCTTTTCTTCAAAGATAAGTCCTGGCTTTGCTTTTGCTGTCCACCTGCTGTGGACCTTATAGTTCTGTGCATTTTCATGTTTTGTCTTGTCCAGCTTTGTCTGTGAAGGATTTTTTGCAGCCTAGCTGTGACTCTGGAAATGCAGATATACCCTCCATGTCTTTAGTCAGATGTGGTGTTTTGTATTTTCTGTGGTGGATATTTTCTAGTGTTTTAATACTGACCGCATAGTACTCTGTTCTATCCTTTCTATTTAGCTAGTATGGCCTCCTATGCTAAATCCTGATTTCATGTCTGCGTATGTTTTTTCCCTCTCCTCTCACAGTCAATATTTGTGGGGGGCTGTCTATCCTTTGGGGATTTTCTTGGAGGCAAGATAGGTTTCCCGTTTCTGTCTTTAGGGGTAGTTAGTTCTTAGGCTGTGTCGAGGGGTCTAGTGAGTGTTAGGTACCCCCCACGGCTGCTTCTAGTTGCGCTGCTAGGATCAGGGTTTGCGGTCAGTATAGGTGCCACCTTCTCCAGAGTACGTCTCATGCTGCTCCAAGGCCACCAAATCATAACAGTACAATTGGCCAACAATGAGTTAATTGCATCTCAGAAGAAGGGAGGAAAGGTTTTGAGCCATTTTTTTTCCTTAGCCTGTTCCTCCCTCTTAATCTCTGGGTGGCTGCGGAACCTAGTATTAACATGAATGTTCAGGAGTTAGTTTCTCGTGTGGATCAGCTTGCTGCTAGGGTACAGGGTATTTCAGATTATATTGTTCAGACTCCTGCCTTAGAACCTAGGATTCCCACTCCTGATTTATTCTTTGGTGACAGATCCAAATTTTTGAGTTTCAAAAATAACTGTAAACTGTTTTTTTGCATTGAGACCCCGGTCTTCTGGTGATCCCATTCAGGAGGTTAAAATCATCATATCCCTGCTGCGTGGTGACCCACAGGATTGGGCATTTTCCCTGGAAACTGGCAATCCTGCTTTGCTTAATGTTGATTCTTTATTTCAAGCATTGGGGTTATTGTATGATGAGCCTAATTCTGTGGATCAAGCTGAAAAAATCTTGCTGGACCTGTGTCAAGGTCAAGAAGCGGCAGAATCGTATTGCCAGAAATTTAGAAAATGGTCTGTACTGACTAAATGGAATGAGGATGCCTTGGCGGCAATTTTCAGGAAGGGTCTTTCTGAATCCGTTAAAGGTGTTATGGTGGGGTTCCCCACGCCTGCTGGTCTGAGTGATTCTATGTCTCTGGCCATTCAGATTGATCGGCGCTTGCACGAGCGCAGAGTTGTGCACACTGTGGCGTTGTCCTCTGAGCGGAGCCCTGAGCCTATGCAGTGTGATAGGATTTTGTCTAAAGCTGAACGTCAAAGATTCAGGCGTCAGAATAGGTTGTGTTTTTACTGCGGCGATTCTGCTCATATTATTTCTGATTGCCCTAAGCGTACAAAGAGAATCGCTAGTTCTGTTACCATCAGTACTGTACAACCTAAATTTCTGTTATCTGTGACCTTGATCTGCTCATTATCATCATTTTCTGTCATGGCATTTGTGGATTCAGGCGCCGCTCTGAACTTAATGGACTTGGAATTTGCCAGACGTTGTGGTTTCCCCTTGCAGCCTTTGCAGAACCCTATTCCTTTAAGGGGCATTGATGCTACACCGTTGGCTAAAAATAAACCTCAGTTTTGGACACAGCTGACTATGCGCATGGCGCCAGCCCATCAGGAAGATTGTCGTTTTCTGGTGTTGCATAATTTGCATGATGATATTGTGCTGGGTTTTCCATGGTTACAGGTACATAATCCAGTGTTGGTTTGGAGATCTATGTCTGTGACTAGTTGGAGTTGTCAGGGGATTCATGGTCACGTTCCTTTGATGTCAATTCCCTCTTCCCCCCTCTTCTGAAATTCCTGAGTTTTTGTCAGACTTCCAGGATGTATTCGATGAGCCCAAATCCAGTTCCCTTCCACCGCATAGGGACTGTGATTGTGCTATTGACTTGATTCCAGGTTGTAAGTTCCCTAAGGGCCGACTTTTCAACCTGTCTGTGCCAGAACATGCCGCCATGCAGAGCTATTTTAAGGAGTCTTTGGAGAAGGGGCATATTCGGCCATCTTCTTCACCATTGGGAGCAGGTTTTTTTTTTGTTGCCAAGAAGGATGGCTCCTTGAGACCCTGTATTGATTATCGCCTCTTGAATAAGATCACGGTCAAATTTCAATACCCGTTGCCTTTGCTTACTGATTTGTTTGCTAGGATTAAGGGAGCTAGCTGGTTTACTAAGATTGACCATCGAGGGGCATATAATCTTATTCGTATTAAGAAGGGTGACGAATGGAAAACTGCATTTAATACGCCCGAAGGCCATTTTGAATACCTTGTGATGCCATTCGGACTCTCTAATGCTCCATCTGTGTTCCAATCCTTCATGCATGATATCTTTCGGAGTTATCTTGATAAATTCATGGTTGTATATTTGGATGATATTTTGATTTTTTCCGATGATTGGGAGTCTCATGTGAAACAGGTCAGGATGGTATTTCAGATCCTCCGTAATAATGCTTTGTTTGTGAAGGGGTCAAAGTGCCTCTTTGGAGTGCAGAAGGTTTCTTTTTTGGGCTTTATTTTTTCTCCCTCATCTATAGCAATGGATCCGGTTAAGGTTCAGGCCATTCATGATTGGATTCAGCCCACATCTGTGAAGAGCCTTCAGAAATTCTTGGGCTTTGCTAATTTTTATCGTCGTTTCATTGCCAACTTCTCCAGTGTGGTTACACCTCTGACCGATTTGACGAAGAAAGGCGCTGATGTGACGAATTGGTCCTCTGCGGCTGTTTCTGCCTTTCAGGAGCTTAAACGCCGATTTACTTCTGCCCCTGTGTTGCGTCAGCCGGATGTTTCTCTTCCATTACAGGTTGAGGTTGACGCGTCTGTGATCGGGGCAGGGGTCGTTTTGTCTCAGAGGAATTCTGATGGTTCCTTGATGAAACCGTGTGCCTTCTTTTCTCGGAAGTTTTCGCCTGCGGAACGCAATTATGATGTCGGCAATCGGGAGTTGTTGGCTATGAAGTGGGCATTTGAGGAGTGGCGACATTGGCTTGAGGGGGCCAAGCACCGTATTGTGGTCCTGACCGATCATAAGAATCTGATTTACCTCAAGTCTGCCAAACGGCTGAATCCTAGACAGGCTCGATGGTCCCTGTTTTTCTCCCGTTTTGATTTTGTGGTCTCGTACATTCCTGGTACTAAGAATGTTAAGGCGGATGCCCTCTATAGGAGTTTTTTTCCTGATTCCCCTGGGGTTCTTGAGTCGGTCGGCATGCTGAAGGAAGGGGTGATTCTTTCTGCCATCTCCCCTGATTTACGACGGGTTCTTCAGGAATTTCAGGCTAATAAACCTGACCGCTGTCCTGTGGGGAAACTGTTTGTTCCTGACAGATGGACTAGTAAAGTGATTTCTGAGGTTCATTGTTCTGTGTTGGCTGGCCATCATGGGATTTTTGGTACCAGAGATTTGGTTGGTAGGTCCTTTTGGTGGCCTTCTTTGTCGCGGGATGTGCATTCTTTTGTGCAGTCCTGTGGGATTTGTGCGCGGGCTAAGCCTTGCTGTTCCTACGCTAGTGGGTTGCTTTTGCCTTTGCCGGTCCCTGAGAGACCTTGGACGCATATATCTATGGATTTTATTTCAGAGCTTCCGATTTCCCAGAGGATGTCTGTTATCTGGGTGGTTTGTGACCGGTTTTCTAAGATTGTTCATTTGGTACCTTTGCCTAAATTGCCTTCCTCTTCTGATTTGGTTCCGTTGTTTTTTCAGCATGTGGTTCGTTTGCATGGCATTCCGGAGAATATTGTGTCCGATAGAGGTTCCCAGTTTGTTTCTAGGTTTTGGCGGGCCTTTTTTGTGCTAGGCTGGGCATTGATTTGTCTTTTTCTTCCGCATTTCATCCTCAGACAAATGGTCAAACCGAGCGAACTAATCAGACTTTGGAAACTTATTTGAGATGCTTTGTGTCTGCTGATCAGGATGATTGGGTGGCTTTCTTGCCATTGGCCGAGTTTGCCCTTAATAATCGGTCTAGTTCTGCTACCTTGGTTTCGCCTTTTTTTTGTAATTTTGGTTTTCATCCTCGTTTTTCTTCAGGGCAGGTTGAGCCTTCTGATTGTCCTGGTGTGGATTCTGTGGTTGACAGGCTGCAGCAGATTTGGGCTCATGTGGTGGACAATTTGGTATTGTCTCAGGAGGTGGCTCAGCGTTTTGCTAACCGTTGTCGGTGTGTTGGTTCCCGGCTTCGGGTTGGGGATTTGGTCTGGTTGTCTTCCCGTCATGTTCCCATGAAGGTTTCTTCCCCTAAGTTCAAGCCTCGGTTTATTGGTTCTTATAGGATTTCAGAGATTATCAATCCTGTGTCTTTTCGTTTGGCCCTTCCGGCCTCTTTTTCCATCCATAATGTTTTCCATAGATCTTTGTTGCGGAAGTATGTGGTGCCCGTTGTTCCCTCTGTTGATGCTCCGGCTCCGTTGCTGATTGATGGGGAATTGGAGTATGTGGTTGAGAAGATTTTGGATTCTCTTTTTTCGAGGCAGAAGCTTCAGAATCTGGTCAAATGGAAGGGTTATGGCCAGGAGGACAATTCTTGGGTTGTTGCCTCCGATGTTCATGCTGACGATTTGGTTCGTGCCTTTCATTTGGCTCGTCCTGATCGGCCTGGGGGCTCTGGTGAGGGTTCGGTGACCCCTCCTGAAGGGGGGGGTACTGTTGTGAATTCTGCTCTTGGGCTCCCTCCGGTGGTTATGAGTGGTAGTGCTGCTGTCTGTGGATCGCAGCATTTATCAGGAGTGTTCAATTTGGACTCAGCTATTTAGTCCTGCTTGATCCTTTAGTCAGTGCCAGTTGTCCATTGTTTTTGGAGGATTCACATCCCTTCTGGTCTCTCCTGTTCGCTGTGCTTTTCTTCAAAGATAAGTCCTGGCTTTGTTTTTGCTGTCCACCTGCTGTGGACCTTATAGTTCTGTGCATTTTCATGTTTTGTCTTGTCCAGCTTTGTCTGTGAAGGATTTTTTGCAGCCTAGCTGTGTCTCTGGAGATGCAGATATACCCTCCATGTCTTTAGTCAGATGTGGTGTTTTGTATTTTCTGTGGTGGATATTTTCTAGTGTTTTAATACTGACTGCATAGTACTCTGTTCTATCCTTTCTATTTAGCTAGTATGGCCTCCTATGCTAAATCCTGATTTCATGTCTGCGTATGTTTTTTCCCTCTCCTCTCACAGTCAATATTTGTGGGGGGCTGTCTATCCTTTGGGGATTTTCTCGGAGGCAAGATAGGTTTCCCGTTTCTGTCTTTAGGGGTAGTTAGTTCTTAGGCTTTGTCGAGGGGTCTAGTGAGTGTTAGGTACCCCCCACGGCTGCTTCTAGTTGCGCTGCTAGGTTCAGGGTTTGCGGTCAGTACAGGTGCCACCTTCTCCAGAGTACGTCTCATGCTGCTCCAAGGCCACCAGATCATAACAAACACCCAAATTGGGAGGGTAACTGAGGCCACACCCCATCTCAGAGGGTAACCGAGGCCACACACCAAGAGGCCACACCCCAACTCGGAGGGTACCGAAAGGCCACACCCCAACTCAGCCGGTACCACACACACAAGCTTGGAGTGTACCGGATGCCACACACCTAAGCTCGGAGGGTACAGGAGGCCACACCCTAACTCGGAGGGTACCAGAAGCCACACCCCAAATTGGAGGGCACCCGAAGGCTACACCCCAACTCTGAGGGTGCCTGGAAGGTATCAGATGTAAATCCATAAGTCGAAGGGTACAGGAGGCCACACCCCATGTCAGAGGGTACCTGGATGCCACAGCCCAACTCGGAGGGTATAGAAGGCCACACCCCAAGAGTCCACACCACAGCTTGGAGGGTACCAGACGCCACACCCCAACTCGGAGGGTACCAAAGGCCACACGCCAACACAGAGGGTGCCAGAGGCCACACCCCAGCTTGGAGGCTACCCGAGGCCACACCCCAACTCAGAGGGTATAAGAGGCTGCACCCCAGCTCAGATGGTACTGACGGTCACACCCCAACCCGCAGGGTATCAGAGGCCAAACCCCAACTTGGAGGGTAGCGGAGGCCACACCCCAACTCAGACGTAACTGGAGGCCACACCCCAACTCGGAGGGTGCCGGGAAGGTAACGGATGCCAAACCCCAACTCTGAGTTTACCGGAGGCCACACGCCATCTTGGAGGGTACCGTAGACCACACCCAGACTCGGAGGTTACTGGAGGCCACACCCCAACTCTGAGGGTATTCAGAGGCCACACCCCAATTCAGAGAGTATCAGAAGCCACACCCCAAATCAGAGGGTATCAAAGGCCACACCCCAACTCGGAGGGTGCCTGGAAGGTAACAGATGCCAAACCCCAACTCGGAGTTTACCGTAGGTCACACCCCAACTCGGAGGGTACTGTAGACCACACCCAGACTTGGAGGTTACTGGAGACCACACCCCAATTCAGAGAGTATCAGAGGCCACACCCCAATTCCTTGGTAGCAGTGTACAGCGGCCCGGCGGAATGTAGCTGTTCCCGCCTTTGGCCACTTGGTATGCTGAGTCCGGTTGGGACATTGTCTTTGCAGGTGGCCCAGCTGACAGCAAGTGTGGCATCGCGCCCCAGGGGAACTGGTAGGCTGGGTTTCCAGCTGGTCCCCCTACAATCTTTGGTGGTTTGGGGCCCTCCAGGTCCATGGGCGGACCCCTAGTGACCATCTTTGATCCTGACAACTGAGGCCTCCTGGCGTCATGATGTTCATCGGCCAGATGAGCGGCTTCCTCAAGAGTCATTGGCCGCCTGTCCCGAAGCCATTCCTGTGTCTCGGGATTTAGTCCATTAAAGAATCGTTCTAACAAGAAGAGCTGGAGGACGTCCTCCTTAGTGGTTGCTTGGCTCCCTTGTACCCACTGTAGCAGTGACCGCCGTAATTTACAGGCCCATTCAGCGTGGGTATCGGTTACTCGTTTTATAAGTCTGCGGAACTTTTGGCGGTATGCCTCTGGTGTCAGCGCATACCGGGCCAAGATCACTTCTTTGATCTGCTCATAGTCCATACAGTCCTCATCAGGTACCATGCGATAGGTGTCCGCTGCCCGGCCTGTCAGCTTGCTGGCCAGAATTTGAACCTGTTCCTCCGGCTTCACTTGATGAAGGGCACACTGCCGCTCAAAGTCCTGCAGAAAGCCATCAATGTCTTCCTCTGCCTCCCCCAACTGTCGGAAGGCATTATACTGGATCTTTTTGTGGCTTACTGTTGAAGGTACCTGGTCGGGGGCCAGAGCTCCCCTTGCTCGCTGACTCTCCTCTCTCCGCTCTGCCATCTCCATCTTGGCCAGCTCCACTTTGGTCCGCTCTGCCATCTTGGCTAGCTCTATCCTGTTCCGCTCGGCCATCTTTTCCTTCAGATCATTACACACATCAGCCATCACCTCTCGTATGATCTCTACTGCAGGGTTTGGGCCATAGAACGCCAGTCTGTTCTTTACCTCCCTTTGGAATTCAGTGTCCTCCACGTTCACATTGGGGGGCGCTGCACTGTCGTGTTCCATAATGGCTGCTATCAAATCCGCTTTTGTTTTGTTGCTGGCGGTTAACCCTCGGGCTTCCACCAGATCTTTTAGTGTAGTCCTCTTTAACTTCTGGTAGTTGTCTTCCATTCATTCCTTTCCTCATGTAGAAGCGGTATCACATCCCGCTGTCTGCCACCAGTGTAACGGGTTCTACTGTGCTGTAGTACCTCTTTCAGCACCCCTTGTGTTTCAGGAGGTCCATTCTGCTTTTGCTGGATTCTGAATGAAGGACGCTGGCTAGGATTTCTTGATTACATGGGAGCATATAAAAGCTGACTGCTACTCCAGGTATTTCCAGTCTAAAAGAACACACTTTATTTACAGCACACAGAATATATAACACAGAGACACAGGGCAGGCCAATAGAAAAAACAGGCCAGACATACATTACAATAGCCGCAGGGGGCCGGAGCCTGCTGGTATTTACTGGGGAAATTACAAAGGTGGGGGAGGACAGAAGGGGGATATCTTCTCCTCTCTGCCCAGGGATGCAGCCTGTGGACTGATGCATTTCACATGGAACCTATTATACATAATATATATATAGCATAACATATTCTTGGTGCTGGGGGGTTCTGTAACACACACCTCATCTCAGAGGGTACCGGACGCCACACCCCAACTCGAAGGGTACCGGAGGCCACACCCCAAGTCAGAGGGTATTGGAGACCAAACCACAAATCGGAGGGTATCGGAGGCCACACCCCGAGGGTCCACACCCCATCTCGGAGGGTGTGCAGAGGCCAAACCCCAACTCGGAGGGTACCGTAGGCCACACCCCAACTTGCAGGGTATCGGATTCAACACCCCAGCTCGAAGGGTACTGGAGGCCACATCCCAATTCTGAGGGTACCGGAGACTACACCCCAACCCTGGAGTTATCGGAGGCAACACCCCAACTCTGAGGGTATCGGAGGACACACACCAACTCGGAGGGTTTTAAAGGCCACACCCCAACTCGAAGAGTACCAGAGGCCACACCACAAATAGGAGGAAGATACCGCAGGCCAAACACCAATTTGGAGGGTACCAGAGGCCACACCCCAATTTGGTGGGTACTCTGAGGCCACACCCAAATTTGGAGGGCAACGGAGGCCACACCCCAGCTCGGAGAGTAACGGAGGCCACAAATTAACTCGGAAAGTATCAGAGGCCACACCCAAACTCAGAGGGTGTAGGAGGCCACACCCCAACTCGGAGGGTATCGGAGGCCACACACCAACTTGGAGGGTATCGGAGGCCACACACCAACTTGGAGGGTATCGTAGACCACACCCCAGCTGGGTACCGGAGGCCACATCCCAAGAGACCACACTCCCACTACTGAGGGTACCCAAAGGCTACACCACAACTACAAGGGTGCCTGAAAGGTATTGGATGTCTTACCCCAACTCAGAGGGTACCAGAGGCCACAACCTAACTCGGAAAGTATCAGAGGCCACACCCCAACTCAGAGGGTATAGGAGACCACACACCAACTTGGAGGATATCGGAGGCCACACCCCAACTTGGACGGTATCGGAGGCCACACCCCAGCTGCGTACCGGAGGCCACATCCCAAGAGACCACACCCCAACTACTGAGGGTACCCGAAAGCTACACCCCAACTACGAGGATGCCTGAAAGGTACTGGGTGTCTTACCCCAACTCAGAGGGTACCAGAGGCCACACTCCAGCTTGGAGGGTTACGGAGGCCACACATCAACTCCGAGGGTGCCTGGCAAGTACTGGATGTCTCACCCCAACTCGGAGGGTACTAGAGGGCACACTCCAGCTTGCAGGGTACTGGAGGCCACACCCCAACTTGGAGTGTATCGGAGGCCACACCCAAACTCAAAGGGTACCAGAGGCCACACCCAAACTTGGAGGGTACTGAAGGCCACACCCCAACTCGGAGGGTAGCAGACGCCACATTTCAACTCGGAGGGTACCGGATACCTCAACCCAATTCGGAGGGTATCGGAGGCCACACCCCAACCTGGAGGGTGCTTGTAAGGTACTGGACGCCACACCGCAACTTGGGGAGGGTACCAGAGACAACATCCCAGCTCGGAGGGTACCAGAGGCCACATCCCAACTCGGAGGAAACTGGAGGCCACACCCCAATTCAGAGGATACCAGACACCACATCCCAAGAGGCAATACCCCAATTCAGAGAGTACCGAAGGTAACACCCAAACTTGGAGGTTACCGAATGCCACACCCCAACTCGGAGGGTACCGAATACCACACCCCAAATCGGAGATGTGAAGAAACGGAGAAACTGGGTCAGTGGGTGCTCTCGTCCGCTGGCCCGGCTGTCTTTAGCAAGACTGCATGGACCACGGCTCATACCACTGAATGCCCGCTCTATCTCCCAGTGGCCAATACACTACACAGACAACACAGGGTTAAGGTAAAACAGTGTGGCAATACTTTATTGAACCACAGCACACAATAGCAAACAGAACAATCCCAACATGGCTGCACTTGCTTGATTACATGGGCGCATATAAAATATAACTGCGTCTCCACGTATTTCCAGTATGACATGATGTCAGAGCTCCCAGGGTCGCTACTCCATCTGTGGATGAACGCACAGAGAATGCATAACGACAAGCATAGGGAGATGACCAAGAACTGTCCATAGAGTTCATACAAGGTCCAAAGCCAGTTGACATGATGTCAGAGCTCCCAGGGTCACCACCTGGCTTATCTGACCATCTCCATGGAACCAGGCGACCAGCAGGTCCCAAACCTGGCTTTCTCCAAATATATCCATGGTTCAGAGATGGTCACTGGATCAGATCTGTGTCCTTCTAACTGGAGCCGAAAACCAATAGGTTGTTTCCTATAGAATCATAGATGAGTGTCCCTCGTGATGGTGCCATGATGAATTGGCTGCAGTCCTTTCTCTTGTCTGTTGGGTGGTTTGCAGAATGTCTGGCTGGTAGCTCTGTGTACTTCAGTCTCTCCCAGGATGTGCTCTGAGTCTTTTTATACCCAAGGCATGTAAGCTATTTTTAGAATTACCCAGTGTCCTTTAGTTCAACATCAATATATGGCAAACAATGGTGATGAGTTTACGTAGTACTACTTGACCATTCAATCTATTTGCACTGTCTTTCCTTCTCTGCTTTAGAAGTCACCAAGCTAGTTCAGGAATTCAATGCACAATTAGCATATCAGCACACATCAATAAACAAAGATAAACACTATGTACAAGTCACTATTACAGACTTACACTGTATGTTAAATGGTATCAGTTTGCAAGTCTGTCTTCTTTAACCACCAGACATAAACACTTAAATGCACAAACCAATATACAAATGAAAAGTCAGTTCTTATTGGTTTGCAAAAAGGTAGCTGTCTGGGTAATTAAGATACAATCTGGTTTCTTCACATTCCTCCCCCATCTTAATTAACCAGACATGATAGGATTCAGATCATCCAGTTTCCTTAGAGCATATTCTATATGCTCCTTACAAAAATAAACTACATATGTAATTGAAGAGTAACAACTGGTATCCATTGGGTCCACGCATGGCTTCCTCCACATTTCGTAGTTCCTGCCTTAATTCTATTCAATCTGTTAAAGCTGGAACATCTCCTGTAGTTTCCATTTCTTGTTGAGGTCATATAGCTACTCTGGTCCTCTTCCCAAGGCCGATTTGGTGGGGTTGGATATAGTGGCATCCGAAACATGCTGTGCATGCCTCATCAATGGTCTGCTGGGTCTGTCTGTATACCTCCCTTGTTGTGGAGCCCTGGATGGTGTGTGAGAACACCAGTCCCTAGCAGCTCCCCCGGTTCCGCCGGGCTGAGTAGTATCCCACTGCTGCCACCAATGTGAAGAAACGGAGAAACTGGGTCAGTGGGTGCTCTCGTCCGCTGGCCCGGCTGTCTTTAGCAAGACTGCATGGACCACGGCTCATACCACTGAACGCCCGCTCTATTTCCCAGTGGGCAATACACTACACAGACAACACAGGTGTAACGGGGTCTACTGTGCTGGAGTACCTCTTTCAGCACCCCCCATGTTTCAGGAGGTCCACTCTGCTTTTTGCTAGATTCTGAATGAAGGACGCTGGCAGAAATTTCTTGATTACATGACAGCATATAAAAGCTGACTGCTTCTCCACGTATTTCCAGTCTAAGAACACCCTTTATTTACAGCACACAGAATATATAACACAGATACACAGGGCAGGCCAATAGGAAAACAGCACGCCAGACATACATTACAATAGCCGCGGGGGGCCGGAACCTGCCGATATTTACTGTGGGAATTACAAAGATGGAGGGAGGTCAGAAAGAGAATATCTTGTCCAGGGGCACAGCCTGTGGACTGATGCATTTCACATGGAAACTATTATACATACATATACTGCATAACATTCTTGGTGCTGGAGGTTCTGTAAAACAGCTCCCCTTTTCAGCAACGCGATCGGCATACACAGTCTGATCCTTAACGGATCGCTTTGGGGATGACCGAAGTTTATGGGGTTGGTACGAGATCCATTTGTCGACTTAGTCCATCGGCGTTACCGTTTTGTTTGCCGGGTCTGTAGTGGATGGTGAAGTCCAGAGGTTGTAGGGCTAAACTCCACCGCAGTAATCTGGCGTTGTCTCCGGAGACCCGATTAAGCCAGACTAGGGGATTATGGTCCATTAGGAGGGAAAACTGTCGTCCATACAAATATGGTTGCAACTTTTTGAGTGCCCATACTATTGCCAGGCACTCCTTCTCGATGGCAGCATAGCTCATTTCACGGGGCAGTAGTTTCCGACTCAGGTAAGCTACCGGGTGTTCTTGGCCGTCCGGTCCGACTTGGCTTAGTACTGCCCCCAATCCAAACATAGAAGCGTCTGTGTGGACAATGAAACGTTTAGTTGGATCGGGTGCGGCCAATACAGGGGTATTGGTGAGGGCGTCCTTTAGCTGGCGGAAGGCTTCCTCACACTCTTGGGTCCAGGTTACCTGGCGGGGTTGGTTCTTACGGGTCAGATCAGTGAGGGGCTTGGCTATGCTGCTGTAATTGGGAACAAATTTCCTGTAATACCCCGCTGTCCCTAGAAACGCCATGACCTGGGTTTTAGTGCGTGGGGTGGGCCATTTGGCTATGGCCTCAATCTTGGCTGGTTCTGGTGTCTGTTTCCCACTTCCCACCCAATACCCTAAATACTGAACCTCTGCTTTGCCCACGTGACACTTGTATGGGTTCAGGGTGATTCCAGCCTTGTGGATCTTGTCTAATACTGTCTCTAGGTGATTTAGATGCTCTTCCCATGTCGCACTGTAGATGGCGATGTCATCCAGGTAGGCACACACACATAGTCCTGGAGACCATCCAGAAGCCGGTCAGCCAGCCTCTGGAAGGTCGCCGGGGCAGTCTTCATCCCGAATGGCATAACTCGAAACTGGAATAAGCCAAACGGGGTGACAAATGCCGACTTGGGAATAGCATCAGAACTAAGGGGAATCTGCCAGTAGCCTTTGCATAGATCGATGGTGGTCAAATACTTTGCCCCTGCCAGCCGGTCTAACAAGTCATCCACGCGCGGCATAGCATACGCATCCGTCACTGTTTTCTCATTGAGCTTACGATAGTCTACACAAAACCGTATAGTCCCATCCTTCTTGGGCACTAACACTACGGGGGATGCCCAGGGACTATCTGACTCTTCAATGACCCCTAAACGCAACATCTCTTGTATCTCTTGTCGCATCCCTTCTCGTACAAACTCAGGGACGCGGAAAGGGGGTTGTCGCAGGGGGGTCTGATCCTGGGTCTCAACCTTGTGTTGTGCCAGGTGAGTGTACCCGGGTTTCCCCGAAAACATCCTCTGTCCCTGCCTCAACAACTCCTCCGCCTGCTGTCTCTCCCGGGGACCTAAGTCTTCACCCCAGTGTACCTGGTCCCATGTTTTAGACTGAGTCCTCTCCCCTAAGACATCAGGCAAGGGAAGTCCGGCTAAATCCTCTGCTTCAGGTGCACAGATGGCCACTACCTCTTCAGGGTGCTCCCGGTAGGGCTTCAGCATATTCACGTGGAACATGCGGATAACCCTGGGGTCGTCACAATCGGCGACATTATAGGTTGTGTCAGCTGTTTTCCCCACTACCTGGTAGGGCCCCTGCCATGCAGCTTGGAACTTGTTCTGCCTAGTGGTCTCTAACACCAGGACCTTCTGCCCTATTTCCAAGGTGCGCTCTCTGGCCCTCCGATCGTACCATACGCGCTGGTGCCGCTGGGCCACCTGCATGGTCCCACATACAGCCTGGGTCAGCTCCTGTAGGCGGTCCCGGAATTCCAGCACATAGGGTACAATAGGTACCCCTTCTATGGTGCCCTCCCCTTCCCAGTGTTCTAGCACTAAGTCTAGGGGTCCCCTTACCCGTCTCCCGTATACCAGTTCGAATGGGGAGAACCCCGTGGATTCTTGGGGCACCTCTCGATAGGCAAACAGGAGGAGAGGCAAGAATTTCTCCCAGTCCCTGTAGGTCCTGGTAAAAGTCCCAATGAGTTGTTTTAACGTCCCGTTAAAGTGCTCACACAACCCATTGGTTTGCGGGTGGTACAGGGCGCTTCTAATGGACTTTACGCCAGACAGCTTCCACAGTTGGTTGGTCACCTCTGCTGTAAACTGGGTACCCTGGTCTGAGATAATCTCCCGGGGAAATCCAACCCGTGAGAAATCCTGGAGCAGGGCAGCCGGCACCGTCTCTGCCAGTATGTTAGGTAACGCAACCGCCTCTGGATACCATGTGGCATAATCTACCACTGTCAATATATACCTTTTCCCTGACGGACTGTGTTACAGAACCCCCAGCACCAAGAATATGTTATGCAGTATATATTATGTATAATAGGTTCTATGTGAAATGCATCAGTCCACAGGCTGCATCCCTGGGCAGAGGGGACAAGATATTCTCCTTCTGACCTCCCCCACCTTTGTAATTCCCACAGTAAATACCAGCAGGCTCCGGCCCCCTGCGGCTATTGTAATGTATGTCTGGCCTGTTTTTTCTATTGGCCTGCCCTGTGTATCTGTGTTATATATTCTGTGTGTTGAAAATAAAGTGTGTTCTTTTAGACTGGAAATACCTGGAGTAGCAGTCAACTTTTATATGCTCCCATGTAATCAAGGAATTCCAGCCGGCGTTCTTCATTCAGAATCCAGCAAAAGCAGAGTGGACCTCCTGAAACACGGGGTGGTACTGAAAGAGGCACCCCAGCTTGGTAGACCCCGTTAAACTGGTGGAAGACAGCGGGATGTGATACCCCTTCTACAGGAGGAAAGGAATGAATGGAAGACAACTACCAGAAGTTAAAGAGGACTACACTAAAAGATCTGGTGGAAGCCCGAGGGTTAATCGCCAGCAACAAAACAAAAGCGGATTTGATAGCAGCCATCATGGAACACGACAGTGCAGCGCCCCCCAATGTGAACGTGGAGGAGACTGAATTCCAGAGGGGAGATCGATGCAAGGCCAAATTACGCCCCTTCCCCATTGTGGAGGAACCATTTAGCCGAGTAGCGGTCGATCTGATAGGGCCGTTAGCCAAACCCAGTCCGTCAGGGAAAAGGTACATATTGACAGTGGTAGATTATGCCACACGGTATCCAGAGGCGGTTGCGTTACCTAACGTACTGGCAGAGATGGTGGCGGCTGCCCTGCTCCAGGTTTTCTCACGGGTTGGATTTCCCCGGGAGATTATCTCAGACCAGGGTACCCAGTTTACAGCAGAGGTGACCAACCAACTGTGGAAGCTGTGCGGCGTAAAGTCCATTAGAAGCGCCCCGTACCACCCGCAAACCAATGGGTTGTGTGAACGCTTTAACGGGACATTAAAACAACTCATTGGGACTTTTACCAGGACCTACAGGGACTGGGAGAAATTCTTGCCTCACCTCCTGTTTGCCTATCAAGAGGTGCCCCAAGAATCCACGGGGTTCTCCCCATTCGAACTGGTATACGGGAGACGGGTAAGCGGACCCCTAGACTTAGTGCTAGAACACTGGGAAGGAGAGGGCATCATAGAAGGGGTTCCTATTGTACCCTATGTGCTGGAATTCCGGGACCGCCTACAGGAGCTGACCCAGGCTGTAAGTGGGAACATGCAGGTGGCCCAGCGGCGCCAGCGCGTAAGGTACGATCGGAGGGCCAGAGAGCGCACCTTGGAAATAGGGCAGAAGGTCCTGGTGTTAGAGCCCACTAGGCAGAACAAGTTCCAAGCTGCTTGGCAGGGGCCCTACCAGGTAGTGGGGAAAATAGTCGACACCACCTATAATGTTGCCGATTGTGACGACCCCAGGGTTATCCGCATGTTCCACGTGAATTTGCTGAAGCCCTATCGGGAGCACCCTGAAGAGGTAGTGGCCATCTGTGCACCTGAAGCAGAGGATTTAGCCGGACTTCCCTTGCCTGATGTCTTAGGGGAGAAGACTCAGTCTAAAACATGGGACCAGGTACACTGGGGTGAAGACTTAGGTCCCTGGGAGAGACAGCAGGCGGAGGAGTTGTTGAGGCAGCGACAGAGGATGTTTTCGGGGAAACCCGGGTACACTCACCTGGCACAACACAAGGTTGAGACCCAGGATCAGACCCCCCTGCGACAACCCCCCTTCCGCATCCCTGAGTCTGTACGAGAAGGGATGCGACAAGAGATACAAGAGATGTTGCGTTTAGGGGTCATTGAAGAGTCAGATAGTCCCTGGGCATCCCCCGTAGTGTTAGTGCTCAAGAAAGATGGGACTACACGATTTTGTGTAGACTATCGTAAGCTCAATGAGAAAACAGTGACGGATACGTATCCCATGCCACGTGTGGATGAGTTGTTAGACCGGCTGGCTGGGGCAAAGTATTTGACCACCATCGATCTATGCAAAGGCTACTGGCAGATTCCCCTTAGTCCTGATGCTATTCCCAAGTCGGCATTTGTCACCCCGTTTGGCTTATTCCAGTTTCGAGTTATGCCATTCGGGATGAAGACTGCCCCGGCGACCTTCCAGAGGCTGGCTGACCGGCTTCTGGATGGTCTCCAGGACTATGTGTGTGTGCCTACCTGGATGACATCGCCATCTACAGTGCGACATGGGAAGAGCATCTAAATCACCTAGAGACAGTATTAGACAGGATCCACAAGGCCGGAATCACCCTGAACCCTAACAAGTGTCACGTGGGCAAAGCAGAGGTTCAGTATTTAGGGCATTGGGTGGGAAGTGGGAAACAGACACCAGAACCAGCCAAGATTGAGGCCATAGCCAAATGGCCCACCCCACACACTAAAACCCAGGTCATGGCGTTTCTACGGACAGCGGGGTATTACAGGAAATTCGTTCCCAATTACAGCAGCGTGGCCAAGCCCCTCACTGATCTGACCCGTAAGAACCAACCCCTCCAGGTAACCTGGACCCCAGAGTGTGAGGAAGCCTTCTGCCAGCTAAAGGACGCCCTCACCAATACCCCTGTATTGGCCGCACCCGATCCAACTAAACGTTTCCTTGTTCACACAGACGCTTCTATGTTTGGATTGGGGGCAGTACTAAGCTGTTGTGAATTCTGTGGCAGAGCTCCCTCCTGTGGTCACAAGTGGTACTTCGGCTGATTCTCTCTGTGAGCTTCCGTTGGTGGAGGAGAGTGGTACTGCGGCTTCTGAGTTTCCTTCCTCAGGTGATGTGGTGATGTCGTTAGGTGCAGCTCTATTTAACTCCACCTATTGCTTTGATCCTGGCCTCCAGTCAATGTTCTAGTATTGGACCTGTTTCCTCCTGGATCGTTCCTGTGGCCTGCTGCTCTGCATAGCTAAGTTCCGCTTTTGCTTTTTTGTTTGCTATTTTTTCTTTCCAGCTTGTTTAATTTTGTTTTCTTGCTTGCTGGAAGCTCTGGGACGCAGAGGGTGTACCTCCGTGCCGTTAGTTCGGTACGGAGGGTCTTTTTGCCCCCTTTGCGTGGTTTTTGTAGGGTTTTGTGTTGACCGCAAAGTTACCTTTCCTATCCTCGCTCTGTTCAGAAAGTCGGGCCTCACTTTGCTAAATCTATTTCATCTCTACGTTTGTCTTTTCATCTTAACTCACAGTCATTATATGTGGGGGCTGCCTTTTTCTTTGGGGTATTTCTCTGAGGCAAGGTAGGCTTATTTTCTATCTTCAGGCTAGCTAGTTTCTCAGGCGGTGCCGAGTTGCATAGGGAGCGTTAGGCGCAATCCACGGCTGCCTCTAGTGTGGTTGGAGAGGATTAGGGATTGCGGTCAGCAGAGTTCCCACGTCTCAGAGCTCGTTCTATGTTTTTGGGTTATTGTCAGGTCACTGTATGTGCTCTGACTTCTATGTCCATTGTGGTACTGAATTACCCTATCATAACAGTACTGGAGGCCCTAAAGTACTAATGATTCTCAATAGAGGGAAAAAAGAAGTTCTGAGACCATTTTTTTTCTCTGCACTGTGTTTTGCCTTTTTTTTCCCCTAGACATTTGGGTGGTTCAGGACACAGGTGTAGCGATGGACATTAAAGGTCTGTCTTCATGTGTGGATCAGCTCACGGCAAGAGTACAAAATATTCAAGACTTTGTGGTTCAGAATTCTATGTTAGAACCAAGAATTCCTATTCCTGATTTGTTTTTTGGAGATAGAACTAAATTTCTGAGTTTCAAAAATAATTGTAAACTATTTCTGGCTTTGAAACCTCGCTCCTCTGGTGACCCAGTTCAACAAGTTAGGATCATTATTTCTTTTTTACGTGGCGACCCTCAGGACTGGGCATTTTCTCTTGCGTCAGGATATCCTGCATTAAGTAATATCGATGCGTTTTTCCTGGGGCTCGGATTGCTGTACGATGAGCCTAATTCAGTGGATCAGGCAGAGAAAAATTTGCTGGCTCTGTGTCAGGGTCAGGATGAGATAGAGGTATATTGTCAGAAATTTAGAAAGTGGTCAGTACTCACTCAATGGAATGAAGTTGCGCTTGCAGCTATTTTCAGAAAGGGTCTCTCTGAAGCCCTTAAGGATGTCATGGTGGGATTTCCTATGCCTGCTGGTCTGAATGAGTCTGTCTTTGGCCATTCAGATCGGTCGACGCTTGCGTGAGCGTAAATCTGTGCACCATTTGGCGGTATTATCTGAGCATAAATCTGAGCCTATGCAGTGCGATAGGACTTTGACCAGAGTTGAACGGCAAGAACACAGACGTCTGAATGGGCTGTGTTTCTACTGTGGTGATTCCACTCATGCTATCTCTGATTGTCCTAAGCGCACTAAGCGGTTCGCTAGGTCTGCCACCATTGGTATGGTACAGTCAAAATTTCTTTTGTCCGTTACCTTGATCTGCTCTTTGTCATCTTATTCTGTCATGGCATTTGTGGATTCAGGCGCTGCCCTGAATTTGATGGACTTGGAGTATGCTAGGCGTTGTGGGTTTTTCTTGGAGCCCTTGCAGTGTCCTATTCCTTTGAGAGGAATTGATGCTACGCCTTTGGCCAAGAATAAGCCTCAGTACTGGACCCAGCTGACCATGTGCATGACTCCTGCACATCAGGAGGTTATTCGCTTTCTGGTGTTGCATAATCTGCATGATGTGGTCATGTTGGGGTTGCCATGGCTACAAGTCCGTAATCCAGTATTAGATTGGAAATCCATGTCTGTGTCCAGCTGGGGTTGTCAGGGGGTACATGGTGATGTCCCATTTCTGTCTATTTCGTCATCCACCCCTTCTGAGGTTCCAGAGTTCTTGTCTGATTACCGGGATGTATTTGATGAGCCCAAGTCCGATACCCTACCTCCGCATAGGGATTGTGATTGTGCTATCGATTTGATTCCTGGTAGTAAATTCCCAAAAGGTCGACTGTTTAATTTATCTGTGCCTGAGCACGCCGCTATGCGGAGTTATGTGAAGGAGTCCTTAGAGAAGGGGCATATTCGCCCGTCATCGTCGCCATTAGGAGCAGGGTTCTTTTTTGTGGCCAAGAAGGATGGTTCGCTGAGACCTTGTATACAGGTCCTTCTCAAAAAATTAGCATATAGTGTTAAATTTCATTATTTACCATAATGTAATGATTACAATTAAACTTTCATATATTATAGATTCATTATCCACCAACTGAAATTTGTCAGGTCTTTTATTGTTTTAATACTGATGATTTTGGCATACAACTCCTGATAACCCAAAAAACCTGTCTCAATAAATTAGCATATCAAGAAAAGGTTCTCTAAACGACCTATTACCCTAATCTTCTGAATCAACTAATTAACTCTAAACACATGCAAAAGATACCTGAGGCTTTTATAAACTCCCTGCCTGGTTCATTACTCAAAACCCCCATCATGGGTAAGACTAGCGACCTGACAGATGTCAAGAAGGCCATCATTGACACCCTCAAGCAAGAGGGTAAGACCCAGAAAGAAATTTCTCAACAAATAGGCTGTTCCCAGAGTGCTGTATCAAGGCACCTCAATGGTAAGTCTGTTGGAAGGAAACAATGTGGCAGAAAACGCTGTACAACGAGAAGAGGAGACCGGACCCTGAGGAAGATTGTGGAGAAGGACCGATTCCAGACCTTGGGGAACCTGAGGAAGCAGTGGACTGAGTCTGGTGTGGAAACATCCAGAGCCACCGTGCACAGGCGTGTGCAGGAAATGGGCTACAGGTGCCGCATTCCCCAGGTAAAGCCACTTTTGAACCATAAACAGCGGCAGAGGCGCCTGACCTGGGCTACAGAGAAGCAGCACTGGACTGTTGCTAAGTGGTCCCAAGTACTTTTTTCTGATGAAAGCAAATTTTGCATGTCATTCGGAAATCAAGGTGCCAGAGTCTGGAGGAAGACTGGGGAGAAGGAAATGCCAAAATGCCTGAAGTCCAGTGTCAAGTACCCACAGTCAGTGATGTTGTGGGGTGCCATGTCAGCTGCTGGTGTTGGTCCACTGTGTTTCATCAAGGGCAGGGTCAATGCAGCTAGCTATCAGGAGATTTTGGAGCACTTCATGCTTCCATCGGCTGAAATGCTTTATGGAGATGAAGATTTCATTTTTCAGCACGACTTGGCACCTGCTCACAGTGCCAAAACCACTGGTAAATGGTTTACTGACCATGGTATTACTGTGCTCAATTGGCCTGCCAACTCTCCTGACCTGAACCCCATAGAGAATCTGTGGGATATTGTGAAGAGAAAGTTGAGAGACGCAAGACCCAACACTCTGGATGAGCTTAAGGCCGCTATTGAAGCATCCTGGGCCTCTATAACATCTCAGCAGTGTCACAGGCTGATTGCCTCCATGCCACGCCGCATTGAAGCAGTCATTTCTGCCAAAGGATTCCCGACCAAGTATTGAGTGCATAACTGAACATTATTATTTGATGGTTTTTTTGTTTGTTATTAAAAAACACTTTTATTTGATTGGATGGGTGAAATATGCTAATTTATTGAGACAGGTTTTTTGGGTTATCAGGAGTTGTATGCCAAAATCATCAGTATTAAAACAATAAAAGACCTGACAAATTTCAGTTGGTGGATAATGAATCTATAATATATGAAAGTTTAATTGTAATCATTACATTATGGTAAATAATGAAATTTAACACTATATGCTAATTTTTTGAGAAGGACCTGTAGATTACCGCCTTCTAAATAAGATCACGGTTAAATTTCAGTACCCCTTGCCGTTGTTATCTGATTTGTTTGCTCGGATTAAGGGGGCTAGTTGGTTCACCAAGATAGATCTTCGTGGTGCGTATAATCTTGTGCGTATTAAGCGAGGCGATGAATGGAAAACTGCATTTAATACGCCCGAGGGCCATTTTGAGTATCTAGTAATGCCATTCGGACTTGCCAATGCTCCATCAGTGTTTCAGTCCTTTATGCATGACATCTTCCGAGAGTACCTGGATAAATTCCTGATTGTGTACTTGGATGACATTTTGATCTTCTCGGATGATTGGGAGTCTCATGTGAAGCAGGTCAGAACGGTGTTTCAGGTCCTGCGTGCTAATTCTCTGTTTGTGAAGGGATCAAAGTGTCTCTTTGGTGTTCAGAAGGTTTCATTTTTGGGGTTCATCTTTTCCCCTTCTACTATCGAGATGGACCCTGTTAAGGTCCAAGCCATCCATGATTGGACTCAGCCGACATCTCTGAAAAGTCTGCAAAAGTTCCTGGGCTTTGCTAATTTTTATCGTCGCTTCATCTGCAATTTTTCTAGTATTGCTAAACCATTGACTGATTTGACCAAGAAGGGTGCTGATGTGGTCAATTGGTCTTCTGCTGCTGTGGAAGCTTTTCAAGAGTTGAAGCATCGTTTTTCTTCTGCCCCTGTGTTGTGTCAGCCAGATGTTTCGCTTCCATTCCAGGTCGAGGTTGATGCTTCTGAGATTGGAGCAGGGGCTGTTTTGTCGCAGAGAAGTTCTGATTGCTCGGTGATGAAACCATGCGCCTTCTTTTCCAGGAAGTTTTCGCCTGCTGAGCGAAATTATGATGTTGGCAATCGAGAGTTACTGGCCATGAAGTGGGCATTCGAGGAGTGGCGTCATTGGCTTGAAGGAGCTAAGCATCGCGTGGTGGTCTTGACTGATCATAAGAACTTGACTTATCTCGAGTCTGCCAAGCGGTTGAATCCTAGACTGGCTCGTTGGTCGCTGTTTTTTGCCCGTTTTGACTTTGTGATTTCGTACCTTCCGGTCTCTAAAAATGTGAAGGCGGATGCTCTGTCTAGGAGTTTTGTGCCCGACTCTCCGGGTTTATCTGAGCCGGCGGGTATTCTCAAAGAGGGAGTAATTGTGTCTGCCATCTCCCCTGATTTGCGGTGGGTGCTGCAAAAATTTCAGGCTAATAAACCTGATCGTTGCCCAGCGGAGAGACTGTTTGTCCCAGATAGGTGGACGAATAAAGTTATCTCTGAGGTTCATTGTTCGGTGTTGGCTGGTCATCCTGGAATCTTTGGTACCAGAGATTTAGTGGCTAGATCCTTTTGGTGGCCATCTCTGTCACGGGATGTGCGTTCTTTTGTGCAGTCCTGTGGGATTTGTGCTCGGGCTAAGCCCTGCTGTTCTCGTGCCAGTGGGTTGCTTTTTCCCTTGCCGGTCCCGAAGAGGCCTTGGACACATATCTCTATGGATTTTATTTCAGATCTTCCCGTCTCTCAAAAGATGTCAGTCATTTGGGTGGTCTGTGATCGCTTCTCTAAGATGGTCCATTTGGTACCCTTGTCTAAATTACCTTCCTCCTCTGATTTGGTGCCATTGTTCTTCCAGCATGTGGTTCGTTTACATGGCATTCCAAAGAATATCGTTTCTGACAGAGGTTCCCAGTTTGTTTCGAGGTTTTGGCGAGCCTTTTGTGCTAGGATGGGCATTGACTTGTCTTTTTCCTCGGCTTTCCATCCTCAAACTAATGGCCAGACCGAACGAACCAATCAGACCTTGGAAACATATCTGAGATGCTTTGTTTCTGCTGATCAGGATGACTGGGTGTCCTTTTTGCCTTTGGCTGAGTTCGCCCTTAATAATCGGGCCAGCTCGGCTACCTTGGTTTCACCGTTTTTCTGCAACTCTGGGTTCCATCCTCATTTCTCTTCAGGGCAGGTTGAGTCTTCGGACTGTCCTGGTGTGGATACTGTGGTGGACAGGTTGCAGCAGATTTGGACTCATGTAGTGGACAATTTGACCTTGTCCCAGGAGAAGGCTCAACGTTTCACTAATCGCAGACGCTGTGTGGGTCCTCGACTTCGTGTTGGGGATTTGGTTTGGTTATCTTCTCGTCATATTCCTTTGAAGGTTTCCTCTCCTAAGTTTAAACCTCGTTTCATTGGTCCGTATAGGATTTCTGAGGTTCTTAATCCTGTGTCTTTTCGTCTGAACCTTCCAGATTCTTTTTCCAAACATAACGTATTCCATAGGTCATTGTTGCGGAGATACGTGGCACCTATGGTTCCATCTGTTGATCCTCCTGCCCCGGTTTTGGTGGAGGGGGAGTTGGAGTATATTGTGGAGAAGATTTTGGATTCTCGTGTTTCAAGACGGAAACTTCAGTATCTGGTTAAGTGGAAGGAATATGCTCAGGAAGATAATTCCTGGGTCTTTGCCTCTGATGTCCATGCTCCCGATCTTGTTCGTGCCTTTCATATGGCTCATCCTGGTCGTCCTGGGGGCTCTGTTGAGGGTTCGGTGACCCCTCCTCAAGGGGGGGTACTGTTGTGAATTCTGTGGCAGAGCTCCCTCCTGTGGTCACAAGTGGTACTTCGGCTGATTCTCTCTGTGAGCTTCCGTTGGTGGAGGAGAGTGGTACTGCGGCTTCTGAGTTTCCTTCCTCAGGTGATGTGGTGATGTCGTTAGGTGCTGCTCTATTTAACTCCACCTAGTGCTTTGATCCTGGCCTCCAGTCAATGTTCTAGTATTGGACCTGTTTCCTCCTGGATCGTTCCTGTGGCCTGCTGCTCTGCATAGCTAAGTTCCGCTTTTGCTTTTTTGTTTGCTATTTTTTCTTTCCAGCTTGTTTAATTTTGTTTTCTTGCTTGCTGGAAGCTCTGGGACGCAGAGGGTGTACCTCCGTGCCGATAGTTCGGTACGGAGGGTCTTTTTGCCCCCTTTGCGTGGTTTTTGTAGGGTTTTGTGTTGACCGCAAAGTTACCTTTCCTATCCTCGCTCTGTTCAGAAAGTCGGGCCTCACTTTGCTAAATCTATTTCATCTCTACGTTTGTCTTTTCATCTTAACTCACAGTCATTATATGTGGGGGCTGCCTTTTCCTTTGGGGTATTTCTCTGAGGCAAGGTAGGCTTATTTTCTATCTTCAGGCTAGCTAGTTTCTGAGGCTGTGCCGAGTTGCATAGGGAGCGTTAGGCGCAATCCACGGCTGCCTCTAGTGTGGTTGGAAAAGATTAGGGATTGCGGTCAGCAGAGTTCCCACGTCTCAGAGCTCGTTCTATGTTTTTGGGTTATTGTCAGGTCACTGTATGTGCTCTGACTTCTATGTCCATTGTGGTACTGAATTACCTTATCATAACACTAAGCCAAGTCGGGCCGGATGGCCAAGAACACCCGGTAGCTTACCTGAGTCGGAAACTACTGCCACGTGAAGTAAGCTATGCGGCCATTGAGAAGGAGTGCCTGGCAATAGTATGGGCACTCAAAAAGTTACAACCATATTTGAATGGACGTCAGTTTTCCCTCCTAACGGACCATAATCCCCTAGTCTGGCTTAATCGGGTCTCCGGAGACAACGCCAGATTACTGCGGTGGAGTTTAGCCCTACAACCTCTGGACTTCACCTTCCACTACAGACCCGGCAAACAAAACGGTAATGCCGATGGACTAAGTCGACAAACGGAACTTGTACCAACCCCATAAACTTTGGTCATCCCCAAACCGATCCGTTAAGGATCAGACTGTGTATGCCGATCGCGTCGCTGAAAAGGGGAGCTGTGTTGCAGAACCCCCAGCACCAAGAATATGTTATGCAGTATATATTATGTATAATAGGTTCCATGTGAAATGCATCAGTCCACAGGCTGCATCCCTGGGCAGAGGGGACAAGATATTCTCCTTCTGACCTCCCCCACCTTTGTAATTCCCACAGTAAATACCAGCACGCTCCGGCCCCCCTGCGGCTATTGTAATGTATGTCTGGCCTGTTTTTTCTATTGGCCTGCCCTGTGTATCTGTGTTATATATTCTGTGTGTTGAAAATAAAGTGTGTTCTTTTAGACTGGAAATACCTGAAGTAGCAGTCAGCTTTTATATGCTCCCATGTAATCAAGGAATTCCAGCCAGCGTCCTTCATTCAGAATCCAGCAAAAGCAGAGTGGACCTCCTGAAACACGGGGTGGTACTGAAAGAGGTACCCCAGCTTGGTAGACCCCGTTACAGACTGGGTTTGGCTAACGGCCCTATCAGATCAACCGCTACTCGGCTAAATGATTCCTTCACAATGGGGAGGGGGTGTAATTTGGCCTTGCATCGATCTCCCCTTTTGCCAATGCACTGGCAACTGTCACAGGTCTGGCAGTATTGACGAACATCATAGGTTACCCCCGGCCAAAAGAAGTTTTGTGTCAGACGATGCCTGGTGCGACTGACGCCGAAGTGCCCGGCCAAGGGTATGTCATG